>NW_010555638.1:17219-17925 GCF_000687285.1 Phaethon lepturus
CCTCCGGCCATTGATCCAGCCCAGATCCCTCTGCAGAGCCTTCCCGCCCTCCAATAGATTCCAGCCCAGCTTGGTGTCATCTGCAAACTTACTGAGGGAGCACTTGATCCCCTCATCCAGGTCATTGATAAAGATTTAGAACAAGACTGGCCCCAGAACTGAGCCCTGGGGAACACCGCTTGTGACCAGCTGCCAATCGGATTTAACGCCATTCACCACGTATCTCTGGGCTCGGCCATCCTGCCAGTTCTTTACAAAGCAAAGAGTACACCTGTCTAAGCCGTGATCTGTCAGTTCGTCCAGGAGAATGCTGTGGGAGACGCTGTCAAAGGCTTTACTAAAGTCCAGGTAGACAACGTCCACAGCCTTTCCTTCATCCACCAAGCGGGTCACGTGGTCATAGAAGGAGACCAGGTTGGTCAAGCAAGACCTGCCTTTCATGAACCCATGCTGGCTGGGCCTGATCTCTTGGTTGTTTGGCACATGACCTGTGAGCACTCTCAAGATGAACCTCACCATAATTTTCCCTGGTCCTGAGGTCAGGCTGACAGGCCTGTAGTTCCTGTGATTCTCCTTCCAGCCTTTCTTGTGCATGGGAGTCTCACTGGCAATCCTCCAGTTGTCTGCGTCCTCCCCTGTTAACCAGGACTGCTGATAAATGATGGAGAGTGGCTTGGCAAGCTCCTCCGCCAGCTCCTCAGTACTC
>NW_010555638.1:17984-33977 GCF_000687285.1 Phaethon lepturus
GCTCCTCAGAAGACTTGTGCTCCAGACCCCTCACCAGCTTCATCGCCCTTCTCTGGAAACGCTCTGGCACCTCAGTGTCCTTCGTGTAGTGAGGGGCCCAAAACTGAACACAGGATTCAAGGTGCGGCCTCACCTGTGCCCAGTACTGGGGCACGATCACTGCCCTACTCCTGCTGGCCACACTAGTTCTGATACAGGCCAGGATGGCGTTGGCCACCTTGGCCACCTGGGCACTCCGCTGACTCATGTTCAGCCGGCTGTCAACCAGCACCCCCAGGTCCTTTTCCACCGGGCAGCTCTCCAGCCACTCCTCCACAAGCCTGTAGCATTGCATGAGGTTGTTGAACCCAAGTGCAGGACCCAGTACTTGGACTTCTTAAACCTCATACAGTTGACCTCAGGCCATTGATCCAGCCCAGATCCCTCTGCAGAGCCTTCCCGCCCTCCAATAGATTCCAGCCCAGCTTGGTGTCATCTGCAAACTTACTGAGGGAGCACTTGATCCCCTCATCCAGGTCATTGATAAAGATTTAGAACAAGACTGGCCCCAGAACTGAGCCCTGGGGAACATCGCTTGTGACCAGCTGCCAATCGGATTTAACGCCATTCACCACGTATCTCTGGGCTCGGCCATCCTGCCAGTTCTTTACAAAGCAAAGAGTACACCTGTCTAAGCCGTGATCTGTCAGTTCGTCCAGGAGAATGCTGTGGGAGACGCTGTCAAAGGCTTTACTAAAGTCCAGGTAGACAACGTCCACAGCCTTTCCTTGATCCACCAAGCGGGTCGCGTGGTCATAGAAGGAGACCAGGTTGGTCAAGCAAGACCTGCCTTTCATGAACCCATGCTGGCTGGGCCTGATCTCTTGGTTGTTTGGCACATGACCTGTGAGCACTCTCAAGATGAACCTCACCATAATTTTCCCTGGTCCTGAGGTCAGGCTGACAGGCCTGTAGTTCCTGTGATTCTCCTTCCAGCCTTTCTTGTGCATGGGAGTCTCACTGGCAATCCTCCAGTTGTCTGCGTCCTCCCCTGTTAACCAGGACTGCTGATAAATGATGGAGAGTGGCTTGGCAAGCTCCTCCGCCAGCTCCTCAGTACTCTCGGGTGGATCCCATCAGGCCCCATAGACTTGTGGGTGTCCAGGTGGCGTAGCAGGTCCTTAACTGTTTCCTGCAGATTATGGGGAGTTTATTGTGCTCTCCGTCCCCATCTTCCAGCTCAGGGAGATGAATAACCTGAAGATATCCGGTATGGTTATGATTGCTGTCTTTATAAACAGAACAAGAGCAAAATGTCCTAAATGTCATTTAAAAGCTCACCCTGTAAGAAAAAGAATATTTCTATTTTCACATATTTTTATAGGCCTACAAATGACATAATATATGAAGACATGGTTAGAATCACAGTTAGGAAAGCAATAACGTTAAATGTGTGAGGGCCCTGAGCACATCTCACTTTCTAGAAGTTCAGCTAGCTGAATCCAAGCTGAATCTATATGAGGTTCTTCACTGGTAGGAAGAAGATCTACCAATCTAGAAACGAAAGCTGCTCCTCCTTTCCTTGGGAGATGCATTTAATGAAGTTGAGGGTGACAACATGGCAGGCATGAGCAACACGCTCTCACTAGCAAGGAACTATGGTGCTGGCTTAGAAAGTTAGAGACAGGATCCAGTGTGTAGGCAGTGATCACAGACAGCCCTAGCATGGTACTGGTCCACCATGATGACACGTCCAAGATCAAGCTAACCAGTAGGAAAACATAGGAATTGAGGACGTATAACCAGGGGCAGACATAATTGCAGCACAGTGTATCAGTAGAACTGTAGCATAAAATTATCTTCCAAGGATAGGAAAGGAATTCCAGCTGTCTTTACAACAGCTCTTATAAGCAAGGAAGTTGACCTTGGACTCAACCAATTGAACTCCTTAACTTAAGCAAACTTCTGGAAGCGGGGTTAAGAACCTGATGTTGGGCAGCAATTTGGAAACAGAAACAAAGACCGGGTGATGAAAGTAGAGAATAAATAGAAATCTGTGTATAGTCTTAAACAGGAAAGTTGGAATATGCCCTCAGTGTACTCTACATTCAGATTTTTTTTTTTTTTGCTGGTGTCAGTCAAGACTGCCTTTTAATATCTAGCTGTTCTGATTAACTACTGCTGCAGCAATAACTAGTCACTGGGCAAATGCCTGCTAATGTCAGTGACAACATCAACATCAATATAAATAAAATAACTAGCCCCATGATTTCAGATAAAATAAATATAATTGTATCTTACCTCATCAGCTACTACTTCATAGGTAGAAGTGAGGTCAGTGAGATGAGGCAGAAGCAAACTCGATATAATTCACTTCAGGCAAAATATTTGGGTTTTTTGAGCAGTTTTGGCAGGGTTAATGAGATAACAGAAAGAGGAAAATTAGTCTGGGCTATGTGAAAAGGCATAGTTTAACTTTAAGTCCAGTCATTAGCCTTCTATTTAAGATTAGAGAGTTTAAAGGATTTCCATCAATTTTTCAGTTCTAGACTTCTCTTGTGGTTGGTATGGATTCTGTATGTTTTTCTCTGCAGGCTTTTACTGCAGTAGGTTAGTACTCAGAAATCTTCCTGTATAAATACTAGATAATAGTACTAAGTTCATGCTGCTACAGCCTACACTTAGATAGCTTGATGTCATCCTTTTTACTGCACAGTTTCTTTAAAAGCTCAGACTGCTCGTGCATAGAAGAGTGATGGATAATGTATAAGAGAACTGTGAGACTAGAAGGATCTGTTCTGTTAAAAAATCTGTAACAACTTAGTCATTCAGATCATTAAATATGAAAACTAATTCCTCCCCCAGATCAGGTTTAGAGTTTTTCAATTTTATGTTTATTTTTCTGTGTAATATGGAACATTGGATGAGCTGCTGATAATTTGAGGTCATATCCTTCACAGTTATCCCTTCCATTGTGCTAATATTAGACTCAAATAATACATTTGCTATACTCTTTGTCAACTTCATTTCCCAAATACCGAGGTCAATGCGCTTGTCATGCTTAAAATAACCACATAAAACTTTGTAGGTAATGGGAAGAGATGAATGATTCAGTTATCTTCTGAAGATGCCTGTAATATCTGTTGAAGTAGTAAGGGCACGTGGGTTTCTAACTTAGCTGTTACAGCCAAAGTCCTAGCATTAGAATAGAAAATGTGGACAGCAGAGACCTGTCCCTAAGAAGGTAACTTACATGATAAAGTTCTTAAGGCAAAGAACCCTTAATTGTCCAGTATCCTTTATCTTAAGCTGGGATAACTAGGGAATTTAAAACATTGATTAATGCTTGCACATGTAGAGCTGGACAGCCAGAAACAACACAGGAAGAAAAACACAAAACTTACTTAAAACAAATTCCTACCTGAAGTTTTGCACCTGCAAAAAACCAAACAACCCAATATAACTGAATAATAGTATAATAATACTATATCAATATATAATAAAGATATATCTGTATAATAATACCTATGGGAATTCAAAGTGTAAGTCCTCTTTAGGATAGACAACAATTTGCCTATGCCTTTTTTTTTTTTTTTTTTCATATAGGTAATGATATTGACAATTTTTTATGTAATTCCAGAAGTTGAGTTCAGAATTATCCCAAGGACTGGAATTCAGGTCATCCTGTTACTCATAATACTCAAGCAAATAAGCCGTTCTTAGAGACTGTTAGTATTTCCACTGAGAGTTTTTTTCCCAATGAAAGGGAAAACGGTCACAGAAATTTCTGTCAAACACGGTATTACCCCTGTGCAATAGGGTATTATATCAACTAGTGCAATAGGGTATTATATCAACTAGTCAACAAATATGTGGCTCAATAACTACCTTCCACTTTATCCTGTTATGACACAGATATGCAAATGTGCTCATATTCTGTTAAATAACCAGAAATGCCCAAGAGGTTGTGTTAAGAGTATGCCTAAATCCATCTCAGGTGCCTAAAACAAGTAAAGTGAATATGTCTAGGATACTCTAGGATCACTAGAGTAGGGCTATTCAACAACCTGTGATATACAAGACCTTAAGTCTCACTCAGACTTTATTTTATTGTTCTGCCTGGACTTATGAAAACCATAAATCTCAACTATAGGACTTTAATTTCATACTCTAACAAAAAGAAACTCTTAAAATAGCATCTTCCTCTTCAACATGTTTGAAACCAGGGTCACAATCACATTTATCCATTCCCCAAGTAAACACTGGTTGTTACTGTCCCATGTACTGCAGAGACCATAAAGCAGTTTACATACAAACTGGGTCTTCTCCGTTTTGTTCATCAGCCAAAGAAACACAGAATCAAATTACAACCTAGACAATTATCTAAAGGGCAGAAAAGGATTCTTGTTGGGGGTCAACTTAATGTTTACACAGCCACCAGAAGAATATTTTTCTCTCTATTTTCTGTTGATTTCAGAGTAAAGTAACTACAAATGGGAGAAAACATGGTTTCTCTAATCTTTCTAACTAATGAAATGAAAGTATTCAATAAGCCTATTACTGTTCTATAATGATTTCGTATTAAGATATGCTTCTTTTTCTCAATCAAGTACAGAAATTTCCCAAATAGATCATTCTATTTACTTACCAGCCTAATATAACCAGACAGACCTATTTCACATCTAAATCTGCTGTCCAACATCATGTACAGTCTTTTCTTTACAAGTGTGATAAGGAAAATCCAGTTTCACAAATTTCACATGTTTGGGCTTTCAAGTTTTTACTAAAATTACTCCTGCTCTTTTGAATTTGATTTTTTGAGAGCTAACATAAGTAGAAATGCTGAAGCAGAAATCTGTTTGTGTAACAGAAGTAGTCTTTCCAATTTCAAGTATATTTTCATAGTCCATGTATGAATTAAGACTTGAAAAACACCAAAGCATACAAGAAATTGTTTAACATGTATATATTAGCTGCAAGCATTTCTGATAGACTCCCTGAACATTTTGCTTACTGTCTCAAATACTTTACATCCCTACACTTTAAAATTTAATATTTATCCCTACTTCTTCAACACAGACTTTTGAATGGAATAAAATAAAATTCTCCAGAAGACAACAAAAATAGGCAACGTTAACAAAGAGCATTTTCTGATGTTACTATTATGTTACCATTATAAGTAGTTTTTTTAACCACTGCCGGTGTTGCATTGGCAGAAATCAGTCACTAGCCCCAAATTTAGGCAGCCTATGGAACAAAAGTTCTGCTAACTTCTCTCCGTTGGATGTTTTGACTATTTTGCCAATATGAGTGCTAAAAGATAAAGAAGGAAAAGAGTTCAGAAAACTTTCCCACCTGCTGATATCAGAATCTAAAGAACTTGCCCTCTGTGGTTTCACTGACAAACTGATATGCAGTAACTATCACAGGTTTGAAACCAAAAGATTTCTTCTTTGCAAAGCTCATGTCTCTCTATCCCCTCCCCAACTGCACTCTGCTGTTGTAAAAATATTTTTGCTATCTCCACAATAAAACTACAGGATTTTGATCTCATTTGCCATTAAAAGAAGAACATAACTCCCTTGTGGGCACTGCAATTTTGGGAAGTGCTTACATTACTGGTAATGACTTTATTTTATTGTTTGATATTATTCCTCTGGTACCACTCTTTATAAACTGATTGTTCAGATCAAGAGTGTACCCTAACATTGCTAGAATCCTCGATTATCAGAAGAAGCACGTTAAAGTATAAAATCTGAAATTAGATTTGATCAGAAATTAGAGCTTGTTTAGATCTTTAGAAAGTAGGTCTGTTTGAACAGGTGAAGAAGTGGGAAATAAAAAAAAAAAAAATTTCATTTACTAGTTCCCTTACATTGATTTCCTCATGTTTTGCCCTTTTGCTCCTACTTGATTTGAAAGATGTTTCCTTTCAGAATTTGCTGTTGCATTGGGTGTAAATGTCAAGGGTTTGGTAGCAGGGGGACTCAGGGGTGGCCTCTGAGAGAAGAGGCCAGGGGCTGCCCCATGCCAGACACAGCTGATTCCAGCTGATTCCACAACAGTCCCACAACAGAACACAGCTCAGCCAATCCACAACGTTTGTGCTGCCTCTGTGAGAGGGCAGAAGAAAATGAGGGAGTGGGAACGCAAAGAAAACGGAGGATTAGAGACAAGAGGAGGGAACAACAAAAGGAATGAGGGAATAAGAAGGTGGTGTTCCATGGCAGAGCAGGAACACTCCTGAAGGGACTGCAGTCCATGGAGGACACATGTAATGACATAGGAAAAAAAGTGAGAAAGAAGGAGCATCAGAGAGAAACCACCATGTCCTGACCTCAGCCTCCTGTGTCGCTCAATGTTTCTTTGAAAGGACTGATTGTAAGCCATGACCATAATAGGGTGGGGAAAAGAGGTGTCTGGAACGAAATGAGCCTGGGAAAGGGGGGCATAGGTGATTTTAAATATTTGTTTTTTTCTGTTTCCCAATAGCTGAATCAATAATTAATTATTTATACTAATCTGCATTAAATTTAGTTAAATCCCATGAGTTGAGCCTTTTTGTCCACAATAGCACTTGGTAAGTGATTCACGTGTCTTTACCTCAAAGCAATAGCTTTCTCACTCCTATTCCTATTTTCTCCCCTGTCCTGCTGAGGGTAGGGGAAATGAGAGAGCAGCTGTGGGAACTTGGTTGTTAGCCTGGATCAACCCACCACAGCTATGTTCATCACCTATTAGTTTAGCTTGTTCTGCATATATATTACACTATAGTATTAATTTATACGATAAGATTTTATTTCTCCATACACTCCTGTAAGTGTACAGCATGGACAGTTCTTTCTGAAATGACGTGGTCCCATCCTCTGTGAAAGGAATAATATTTGCAGTTTCCAGCCCCCATATCTAGCACTATAAACCTGTGGAAGTTTCTTAGAAGCTTTCTCTTCAAGTGGTATTAACTATTACAATTTATATGCAGACATCTCCAAATATTGGTGGATAACAACCTCAGCCCCACAGAACCTAGAAAACATTAGAATTGTTGATGAGGAACAGAGGAGTATCATACAAGAAAAAAAGTTCTATATAACAGTTCTATTTTTACATGCTATTTAATATATAACATGTAATACTACTAGCTTAAGAAGAATCATGAATGACAGCAGATCTGGAATTTCAAGCACCCCATCTTAGCTGTTTTTGAATATTTTCCACTAGCCAGTTCAACTTGATGCTGAAAAATAACAAAGGTCTTATGAAAATGAGAATCATAGCAGTAAAACAATATAACTCTTGTTTGTTTATAAGTATTTCTGGACAGAAATGCCAAGTTCTGTCACCACTACGCTGAACAGAGTTACTTGTCACAAGGCCCATGCTGACCATGCACGTCAGCAGGAAAAAAGGAAAACAATCAGCTGGAGTGAAGAGTAAACTATATAGCGGTGCAGCGTTGTGGCAATAGCAACAATATTTAGGAGAACTAGGTGCTTGCACTGCTTAAAGCATTATATTTGGCACTGCAGAGCACCATTTTGACCTCACTCTATTACCAATTGCAGCATTATGCAAATATACACAACCATTAAACTCTCCATCCATTTTACTTGGAAGAGTAAAAGTGAGAAAACTCATGCATTGAGATAAAGACAGTTTAACAGGTAAAGCAAAAGTCGCGCACACAAGCAAAGCAAAACAAGGAATCCATTCCCCACTCCCCACGGGCAGGCAGGGGTTCAGCCATCTCCAGGGAAGCAGGGCTGCATCACGCGTAACGGTTACTTGGGAAGACAGACACCATCACTCTGAACGTTCCCTCTCTCCTTCCTTCTTCTCCCCCCCGCTTTATATACTGAGCATGGTATCATATGGTATGGAATATCCCTTTGGTCAGTTGGGGTCAGCTGTCCTGGCTGTGCCCCCTCCCAGCTTCCCATGCACGCCCAGCCTACTTGCTGCTGGAGTGGTGTGAGAAGCAGAAGAGGCCTTGACTCTGTGTGATCACTGCTCAGCAATAACGAAAACCGCCCTGTATGATCAACACTGTTTTCAGCACAAATCCAAAACACAGCCCCATTCTAGCTACTATGAAGAAAACTAACCCTATCCCAACCAAAACCCTGTACAGTATCTTAAGAAAATCACTAGTGGTACATTTTGCATTAATAGAGTTGCCATATAAGACTGTGGGGCAGCTGGAACTGAAAACCACAGTGCTTTTGGCTGTCTCACCCGATCCAGTTAAAGGTGCTGTTGCAAGGACCCCTTCAATGTAGATACCCATCACAACCTGAACAATGACCCAGTGATATACCTGGGAGATTTGATTCCCTAGGTGAGTATTATCCTAAAAGGCCTGGGGAAGTTTTGGAAACACATTCCTTTCCACAAAACCCTTGCCAGCTAAGGTGCAGCTGTGTACTCAGCTTGCTTGTATACGTGAACATAATTTTCAGTACTCAGTGCTTTCTCTCCATGTCTTCTAAAGGGGTGGTGATTTCAGTAGGTGGTTTAACATCACAAACTTAAACTCAGAATGGCAGAGCCTTATGGATCCAATCTTTTATTTGAGAGAACAGAAGAGACATATCTTTTGTCACATGTTCATAGCAGTTCCTATACCTCTGGGCAACCAGTCTTTCAGTACCTCAATCTGAGTCTAAACACTTTGATGAGGGAATAAACACTTTGTAATAGCTTTCATGATGAGGCTACAGCTCAAAGACCCATCTTTAAAATGTCACCTCCATCCTTCACTCACCATTGAAAAATACTTTTTATAACTGTCATTTGCCATTTACATGTAGCAGCAGGTGGCATTCAGGATGATGTGCAATCAGTTATTTCTGATATTTGTGTTTAGTAGCTTATAAACTGTAATATGCTGAAATCATACAGAAGATTCATTTCGCTGGGAAGACTCCTGTCTGAACAGTCTCTTAGGCCCAAAACATACTGAAAAGTTATGTTTTGTTTTCTGAATATATAAAGTCTATAAGCTTCCTCAAAATTCTAGCATGCACCTGACATGGGTAAAATCTTCAAAGGATTTTGAGCTGCATGATCAGATCTTTGCTAACGCAAGACTACACAACAGCACAGAGTGCTCCCCACCCTACTTCTCAACAAAACCTCACTTTGGTTGGGAACTGAGAAGGATGGATTCTTGATCCAACACTTACATACTAGCAGAAAATTTCTTTTTAACAAGGGAATTCTCTGAGGGCCACTTATTGATTTCTTTTTCTCTACATGGAGGTTCAAAAGTCTGTAAAACTAATTGAAAGATCCCTGGATTCTTGGTGGAAGACGAATGTATTACCTAGTATTGCCAACTCTGCATCTTCAGAATTCATGAGCTGGATCGCACGAAGCATAGCAGACTTATTAAATAAGAATTTAGTTAAGTACAAGTCGCTCAGCACATTGGGTGCTGTACGTACACTTAATTGTCCACATTGCTATTTTCTCCAATACAACAGTCAGAAAATATTTCTTCAGCTGGAACACTGAACTTATCATGTATTTCCAGACATGGATATCTAAGACAAAATCTTAACATGGGTTCTGCATGAGAGTGTTGTTCATCACTGAAAGGTAAACACATTTTTCTGTAGAAAATTAAAAAAGGTTATTCCCTTTTCCATTGCTGTACCAAAATGGATTTTCAGTTTCAGTCCATGAGAATCTTACTTTTTGAAAGCCTCTTCATAACGGTTTATCCCTCACTTAGCCAATATCCTCAGTGATCCATAGTAAGATTCACAATTTGAAAAGCAATGAAGAATATGGTACAGTCTAATTGCCTCTTGACTGCAGGTAGGTTATTGAATAGGTAAAATCAATTTTACTATACAGTGAGCCGGCATGGAATTAAGGCAGTCTTATTGAAGAGCTGGTCAAAAGTAATTTCCAATTGAAGAGTTTTCCATCAGAAAATGCTAATTTACCCATTACACCTTTACTGCCAGCTAGGGCTGCCCAATTTCCTGATAACCTATCCAAAAAGGAAATAAACGTTGCAGAGCCAGGCTGTCACTCTATGTTAAGGGCTAGAGAGAATTTAAACTTGTTTTATTTCAGTGTACTCATTACTTCATTATCTTCTTGTGGATAAAAAGAGTGGAAGAGGAATGTGTATGCACCTTTGGGTCTTTGCCAGTAGTACTTCCCTTCCTGCTATATTATTCTTGCAAAGAAACATACTATAGAATGATTTTTTTATATCTTCAGACTGTCACAGAAAACCTGTTGCTGAAGTTACAGGTTTTATTGATATGACTTCTAAGAGAGGTGTTAAATATTTTCTTTTTTCTTTCTTTCTTTTTTTTTTTACAAAAAAAAAAAAGACTCCCCAAACACAAGTCAGACAGAACAGGATTTTAGAATGAGATTCATATTGTGATATAAATATCTCACCTTACCAAATTCTATCCTTGGTCTTTTATCTCATTACTTGTTCTTCTCTAATACATTCCTCTTAGCTCAATAGAAATATAACTCCAAATACGGAATATACCATTCATTTGGTAAGTTAAATCAATTTTGAGGAATTCAGACCAGTATTTGAAGTTCTAATAAAATTTTAATAACAGCTATGTTCAAGAAATTTATCTTCAGGGCTTTTTACTAAATATTCAGTGATTATCCCATTTTTAATTTTTAAACTATATGTCTCCCATACATATAAGACTGCCCAAAAGATTTTATAATCTGAGGTATGCAGATAGAGTTTATTTCTATGCCATAATTATGTTGTTTATTTCTGTGCCATAATTATGAAAAGAGATTTCTGCAGCTTTATAAAGATTTTACTTGCATCATTTCATAGTCTTTACCAATTTTGTGTGTGTGTCAGTTTACAAAAGAAAAATGTGTCTGAGATAGTTACTATCTGATACAGTTTAATTTATGTTGTAACTTATGTGTTTATGAATTCTTACTGTACTTTCCTGTTTCCCAAGTTTCTTATTGTCCCTGTAAGACAATAAAGTCTAATAATATACCAAGTACCTTGTACAAAGAGCAGCATGTATGATAGACCCAAGATATTTTTATTCAAGATAAGACAGTCTGAAGATGGTAGAATTCTCAAAACTGCTTAAAATGTATAAAAAAAAAGAAAAAAAGAAAAATCTTATTTTCAAGCTAACCAGATTTCCCCAAGAAAAGCAGTATAACTGAGCTTGTAGATCAAGAAACTACCAAGTACTGGAACTATCAATCCACAGCTGTCCAGTGCAGATGGCGTAACTATACAACATGAACCAAAGTTAAACTTCGTGCATCATCATAGTTAGACAGTGTCTGTATTGCAGGTACTAGTCATTCTGTATATTATAAGCAGGGATTCCCCAGCCTGAAGAGATGGGCTTGTTCATACTCTAGTGTGCCAGTCACGTAAGATATGACCAACAAGTTTGCAAATAAGGAGTCCTGCTGTGAACCAAAGTAAAGTAGTTTCATAAAATAAATATGGCTTCTGCACAGCATAGGAACACGAAATCATGTTTTTCTTATTTTTGTAAAATTACTTTGAACATTTGAATTAATTTGGTTTATCATTTCCAGTGTCACAGCCTGAATGGATCTGAGTAGCAAAAAGCACGGAAACACTGAAGTAAGTGTAACCTACAGTAGCTTTCTAGAGATTTGAGTATTTTTTGAACAGGTTTCTATTCTGTGGTGTCTAGTGAAAGCAGTGAAAACCATGAAGTCAGTCTAAAAGAAATTTCTTTTAAGTGCAGATAATATTAATAGAAAATTAAAGTAATGAAAATTCAACATATGTTTGGAAAAAAAAACCATGATTGATTTAATCCTGAATACTGCAGGTGTTCCACTGCATAAATTTGCATAAATGAAAAAAAAAAGAAAAAGAGATAGTAAAGCAGTCTTTCCTGGTCCTTTTTTGTTGTAGCAAAATTCACGTGTAAGTGAACTATATAAAAATATTACCTCGTATCTTCAAAACATATGTAAGATACAAAAGACGTATTTGAAAATAATTTAATAACAATGTTTAACAGGTCAAGTTATCTACACTTTGGAAGAAGAGAAAAATAATGGATAACATTACTTCACATATAACTATTTTTTTTAATTGAAGGTAGAAAGTAAAATTGTTAGTATTTAATCTTCAGCTATTGTGTCTTATAATCATCAACACCAAAACAAGGAGAATGTATCTGCTTTGTTCATGTTTTTGATTCAGCAGCTGGATGGCCCATCAGAAAATGAAGCATCATTTCACCTGTTTAGCTCTGCCTTTGTTTATAGAACAGAACTGTCTGTTAATTGTAGAACTTACTACTCCATGGGAGTGTGGTAGCACAGGAGCTTGAAATCACTTTCTGCCGAAAACATTGAGCAGTTTTGTTTAAGATTCAGTATTTGCAGATGTGATCATGAAGATGGTAATTCGATTTGTGGAAAGTACACATAATTGTTTAAGGGAGTCACATAACTCTTTAAAATACTGTTAGAGAAATAACCAAGAAAGCTATTAGAAAAGCAGATTTTAAAACCAGTTTTGTAAAAAAGCAAATATTACTAAATTAATCTAATATGAAAAAAACTCCAACCAAAAACATGCATGTTTACGGTTCTTGGACTACTACCCATTACTTCTCTTCCATGTGGGTGGAGATGAAGGCACAACATGCAGTCCAAGGGTGATTAAAAGAGACTTCAGGGCGTTGGGGTGGTTGGTATGGGAATCTGGACCACAGGTGATATTTTCCTCCCTCCTTCCAGTTGCAAGCAGTGATATAGGAGGAAACAGACAGGTCTAGTCTATTAATGCATAGGTCCGTGACTGGTGTCATCACCACATTTTTTGTTTTTTTGATAATGGGATGGTCTATACAGCACCTGGCTTGCTGGCATCAGATGGGTTTCACGTTTCTCAAAGGGAGAAGATGGTCTTTGCTCACAAGTTAGTGGGGCTCATTGACAGAGCTTTAAAGTAGATTTGAAGGGGGAAAGGGACAATATCAGGCTTGCCCATGACAAGCTGTGGGATGACAAGCCAGAGTTAGAGGGACGGGGTGCTGGCAAGGGCCGTCAGCCTGTTGATCGGAGATGTGCTGGCTACACTGCAGCACACTTGAAGTCTTACAGAGATGATCCAGGGGCTCCTGAGGTAATGGGAGCCAACAGGGAAGCACCAGCAAAACACCTTAAAGGAATTAAGGGCTGTTCCTCTAAGAGGGTGGGTGACATGGCTGACAGCCCAGCTGAAGTGCCTCTACAAAAAGGCGTACAGCATGGGCAACAAACAGCCGGATGTGGAAGCCACCGTGCTGCTAGAAGACTACAACGTAGTTGCCATTACTGAAACTTGGTGGGATGAACCCCATGACTGGAGTGCAGCTATTGATGGCTACAGGCTGTTCAGAAGGGACAGGTGAAGGAGGAGGGGAGGAAGTGTTGCCTCCTACATAAAGAAATGGATAGAGTGCGAAGAGCTGTCTCTGAGGAATAGCCATGAACAGGTTGAAACCTTATGGGTAAGAATCAGAGACTGAGGCAACAAAGGAAACCTTGTGGTTGGTGTCAAGTACAGGCCACCCAACCAAGGGGAGTCTATTGACAAAGCCTTCTCACTCCAGCTACAGGAGGCATCGTGCTTGCAGGCTTTTGTCCTGCTGGGGGTCTTCAACCACCCCGACATCTGCTGGAAAAATAGCAAAGCGGGCTGTAGGCAATCCAGACTTGTGAAATGCATTGAGGATAATATCTTGGGCAAGGTAATAAACAACCCTACCAGAGGGGATGTTATACTGGACCTCTTGGTCACCAGCACAAGTGGGTTAACTGGTGACATCAAGACTGGAGGCAGCCTGGGCTGCAGGGATCATGCACAGGTGGAGTTCACAGTCCTGAGGGATATGGGACAAGCAAAGAGTAAAGTCAGGACCCTGAATTTTAAGAAAGCAAACTTCCAGATCTTCAGGGAGTTAGTCAATAGGACCCCCTGGGAAACTGCCCTCAGGGACAAGGAAGCAGAACAGAGCTGGCAGATCTTTAAGGATGCTTTCCATAAAGCACAAGAGCTCTCGATCCCTAGGTGCAAGAAATCAGGAAAAGAAGGCAAGAGGCCAGCATGGCTGAGTGGAGACCTGCTGGTTACACTAAAGGGCAAGAAGGAAATGCACAGGCAAGGGAAACAGGGACAGGTACCCTGGGAAGAGTACAGGGACGATGTGCAGTTGTCTAGGGATGGGGTCAGGAAGGCCAAGGTGCAGCTGGAGCTGAACTTGGCAAGGGATGCAAAGAACAATGAGAAGGGCTTCCACAGGTATGTCAGCCAGAAAAGGAAGGTCAAAGAATCCATACCTGCCCTGACAAGCAAACTGCCAAACTGGTGACAATGGATGAAGAGAAGGCTGAGGTACTCAATGACTTCTTTGCCTCAGTCTTCACTGGCAATCTCTCTGCCCACATCTCCATCCATCCCGGACTGCAAGACAGAGACTGGAGGAGCAAAGTCCCTCCCACTGTAAGAGAAGATCAGGTTTAAGACCACCTGAGGAACCTGAACATGCACAAGTCTAAGGGACCTGACAAGATGCATCCCAGAGTCCGGAGGGAACTGGTTGATGCAGTTGCCAAGCCACTCTCCAGGATATTTGCGAAGTCCTGGCAGTCAGGTGAAGTGCCTGGAGACTGGAAAAAGGGAAATATTGCACTAATTTTTAAAAGGGGTAGCAAGAAGGACCCTAGGAACTATTGACCTGTCAGCCTCACCTCTGTGCCTGGGAAGACCGTGGAACAGATCCTCCTAGAAACTGTGCTAAGGCACATGGAGGACAGGGAGGTGATTCGAGACAGCCAGCATGGCTTCACCAAGGGCAAGTCCTGCCTGACCAACCTAGTGGCCTTCTGTGATGGAGTGACCACATCAGTGGACAAGGAAAAGAGCTACTGTTGTTGCCTATCTGGACTTCTGTAAGGCTTTTGACGGAGTCCCCCACAACATCCTTCTCTCTCAATTGGTGAGATATATGGATTTGATGGGTGGACTATTGGGTGAATGAGGAATTGGCTGGATGGTCACAGCCAGAGGGTAGTGGTCAATGGCTCAATGTCCAGATGGAGATAGGTGATGAGTGGTATTCCTCAGGGGTCCATACTGGGAACACTACCATTTAATATCTTCATCAATGCCATAGACAGTGGGATCGAGTGCACCCTTGGCAAGTTTGCGGATGACACCAAGCTGAATGGTATGGCTGACATGCCTGAGGGACAGGATGCCATCCAGGAGGGAGCTGGACAAGCTAGAGAAATAGGCCCATGTGGACCTCATGAGTTTCACCAAGGCCAAGTGCAGGGTCCTGCACCTGGGTCGGGGCAACCCAGGTATCAGTACAGGCTGTCAGGATGAAGGGATTGAGAGCAGCCCTGCCAAGAATGACTTGGGGATACTGGTAGATGAAAAGCTGGACATGAGCTGGCAATGTGCACTCGCAGCCCAGAAGGCCAACCACATCCTGGGCTGCAGCCAAAGCAGTGTGGCCAGCAGGTTGAGGGAGGGGATTTTGCCACTCTGCTGTGCTCTGGTGAGACCCCACCTGGAGTCCTGCATCCAGCTCTGGAGCCCTCAGCACAGGAAAGACATGGATCTATTTGAATGGCTCTAGAGGAGGGCCACCAAAATGATCAGAGGGATGGAACAGCTCTGCTACGAGGACAGGCTGAGAGACTTGGGGTTGTTCAGCCTGGAGAAGAAAAGGCTCCGGGGACATCTTCTTGCAGCCTTCCAGTACTTCAGGGGGGCTTATAAGAAAGACAGGGACAGACTGTCCCCGGGGACAGCAGGGCCTGTTGTGATAGGACAAGGGGTAATGGTTTTAAGCTAAAAGAGGGTAGGTTTTGACTTAGTATAAGGAAGAAATTTTTCACACTGAGGGTAGTAAAACACCAGCACAGGTTTCCCAGAGAGGCAGTGGATGTCCCATCCCTGGAAGTGTTCTAGATCAGGTTGGACAGGGCTCTGAGCAGCCT
>NW_010555639.1:0-305 GCF_000687285.1 Phaethon lepturus
GCTGAAGAGGGGTGAGGAGAGGACAGAAGAATTTGGAGGCTGAAAGCAGGCTGCAAGAGAGAGTGGGCAGAGGCTAGAATTAAAGTGGATGCCGAAAAAGGGTGGGAGGCCGTAGGGTGTGTAGAGTCTAAAACAAAGTGAAGGCCAAAGAGGGGTGAATAGAGGCCGAAGAGGAGTGCGACACTGGAGAGTGAGTAGAGCCCAGATGAAAGTGGAGGCCAAAGAGGGGTGAGTAGAGGCTAGAAGAAATTGTAGGCCAAAAAAGGGGAGCAACCTTGGAAAGTGAGTAGAGGCTAGGAAAAAAT
>NW_010555639.1:454-1436 GCF_000687285.1 Phaethon lepturus
CCAGAAGTCCTCCTGCATCATGGAGGTATACATCCAGGACAGCCAGAGTGGCCTTCTGGTCATAGAGAAGGCGCTGCAGTGGTTAGAGAGTCCACTCCAAGCCAGGAAGCCCTCTCTGATCACAGAGAAGTACCGAAAAGGTTTGGGAGGCCAAGAAGGGGTGGGAGGCTGAGAAGGTGTGCGAGACCAGAGGACCATTAGAGAACAGAAAAAAGTGGATGCCAAAATGGCATTGGAGACAGAAAAAGGCATGGGAGCCTGGAGGGTGAATAGAGGCCAGAAAAAAAGCATAGGCTTAAAAGAGGTGGGAGGCCGAAAACAGTTGGGAGGATCGAGAGTGAGTAGAGGGCAGAGTAAAGTGGAGGCTGAAGAGGGGGGAGGAGAGGACAGAAGAAATTGGAGGCTGAAAGCAGGCTGCGACACTGGAGAGTGGGCAGAGGCTAGAATAAAAGCGGATGCCGAAAAAGGGTGGGAGGCCGTAGGGTGTGTAGAGTCTAAAACAAAGTGAAGGCCAAAGAGGGGTGAATAGAGGCTGAAGAGGAGCGCGACCCTGGAGAGCGAGTAGAGCCCAGATGAAAGTGGAGGCCGAAGAGGGGTGAGTAGAGGCTAGAAGAAATTGTAGGCCAAAAAAGGGGAGCAACCCTGGGAAGTGAGTAGAGGCTAGAACAAAGTGGAGGCCAAAGAGGGGTGGGAGCCCAAAGGGGGTAAGTAGGGGCCAGAAGAAAGTGGAGGCTGAAAAGGGGTGGGAGGCCAAAAAGGTATGGGAGGGCAAGGAGAGGCTAGAAAAAAGTGGAGGCTGAAAAGGGGTAGGAGGCTGTAAAATAGTGAAGGCTGGAGGGCAATTTAGGTCATAAAAAAGTAGAGACCAAAGAGTTGTGGGAGGAAACACTGAAAGAAAACTTTAAAAGTGACACAGTATATGGAAGAAAGGGAGGCATTAAAATTTGGCAGAAGGGAACTGGATAAAGGAAATTCTTGAAAG
>NW_010555640.1:0-1346 GCF_000687285.1 Phaethon lepturus
ATCCTTTCACATATCTCGCAGCTCACTCAGGTATAGACATCGGGTGGTTACCGGCTCTTTTATGAGTTCTTCCTCTTCTTCCTCCTGTTCTCGTGATGGCCCTTTTTTGGAGTAGTCTGCTTCATCCATTTCTTCTTCCTGCTCCCTCTTAGAAAAAGCTTCTTCATCCCTTACTAAACGAGCAGACTTCCCCTTCCAATATTTCTTAATGTGTATAGGGGCGACTGTTACCGGCATGAGCTGGTTCTCTGGTTCAGCTTCAGTGCCTGCCATCAGGGTTGCAGTAGCCACAGTGCCCATCACCAGGGCTGGAACAGCCACAGTGCCTGTCATTATGTTGTCAGATCCAGGGACCTTCTCTTCCCCTTGAGGGTACTGAATTGTGTTGAACAGGGCTCGGTAGTCATGGGCCAGGCCCCAGCACGTTGCAGTGATTTGTGTCTTTCTGGAATTGCCAGGGTGACAGCATACTTTTTCCAAATACTTTACTAGTTTTTCAGGATTCTGCACTTGTTCAGGGGTGAATTTCCAGAACACCTGAGGTTCCCACTGTCCTAGGTACTTGCCCATACTATCCCACACACCCTGCCACTCATAACTATCCAGCCTTGGGGTAGATCTCTGGGTGATATTCTTAAATAGTTGTTTAACTTTAAACAAGACCTGAAACACATTCAGGAGTAGGAGCAACAGGAACATGCCGGTTTGAACATCTCAAGGATATTTAAAATTCTCAGGAGCTATTGTAACTAGCCTGGAGGAGAAGGGGAAGGGGAAGGAAGGTGTCTCCCCCATAAATTGGCTCTCTGAGGAGAAAAGTAAATAGCGTAATTATTAATAGATTCCTAGAGAGGTCTCCCAAAGTACGAAGATGATGGCAATGCTGAGTACAAATACCAGATTAGTCTCACGACCATCCATTTTATCATATCATAACCTGGTGTTACAAAGTACAGCAAAATTATAACCTTGATCCAGTTCCCAGAGGTGTTAAACAGCACAATTGGGAACATATACTGCAAGTAAGGTGTTACATAACACAACCCTGAGAACAAGCTCAACAATTTTGAGAGCAAATAAGTCAACATTGTGACCAGCGACTATCAAACTAACATAACAAATGCTTATGACAAATTTGTCCTAACACAGTCTAATCAGGTCTATCGTTATCTGAACCCATCATGCCTCATGTTGGGCACCAACAAGGACTGTCATGGTTTAACCTGGCAAGCAGATAAATACCACACAGCTGTTCGCTCACTCCCCCCAACCCCAGTGGGATAGGGGAGAGAATCTGAAAAAAAAAGGAAAATTTGTGGGTTGAGCTAAAGACAGTTTAATAGGAC
>NW_010555641.1:0-11213 GCF_000687285.1 Phaethon lepturus
TTTCCTTCCCTCCCAGGGCTGGAAGCAGGATCCGCGTCCCCGAAACTGCTATGCCCGCTGAACTCTCCCGGGCCGTGAGAATGCACGCCATCTCCGACCTCCACGCCTCCCTCACCCTGCGACTCCTCAACAAGGGGCCCGAGTACCTCCGCAGGCAGATGGAGGCAGGCAGCCCGGGCAGGAGAAGTGCCGTGGAGAGGCTGGCAGCCGATAAGGCCAAGTACGTAAAAAGCCAGCAGGTAATCAGCACCAAGCAGGAGCCCGTCATCGTGCTTAGCTCAGCCTCAGAGAGCAGCAGCGAGACCTGTTCGGTGGAGAGCAAAAAGATCGGCAGGGACTTTGGCAGAGGGAAGGGCGCGAAGCCCCTGGAGCTGGCCAAGGCGGTGTACTCCTGCCGTGGCCCCCTGCAGCACGGCCCCCCCATAGCCAGGCGCGGCACCCCCAAGAGGCAGATGCGGCCGGATTCCCTGGTGATTTACCGCCAGAAATGCGAGTTTGGGAGAGGTCAAAGCCAGGACAGCTCACGGGGGAGCTTGGTGAGGAGGATCTTCCAAGGGTCAGTAAAGGAGAAGCAGTTGGCTTCCCCCGAGATGCCCAGAGTCATGGAGGACACCGCAGCCACCGAGAGCAAAGAGCCTCTCTCAGCAAAAGACAGTGACCATGAGCCGAGCAACCACGGAGCAGAGCGAGCCATCACCGTGAGCACCGATGCCCCAGGGGTATGCACAAAGGAGTGGGAGAGTGCCTCAAAACTGAGTGTACCTCCTGAGGAGGTCAAGGAGGTGAAGAGGAGAGGTCTCCATCGCTCCCAGTCGGACATCAGCTCTCGCTACTCCAAGTCCTTCTCTGAGTTTGATACATTTTTCAAGTACTGTGGCCTGGAGCAGGAGGTCATCGAGGATCTCGGGAGAGAGAACTTCTCTGTGGTGTCTGACAACGTCTCCTTCAAGATCCGCAGCATCAGCGTGGCAACGTCCGAGAGCGACTTCACGAGGCACAGCGGGGACGAGGGGCTGCTGGAGGATGAACTCACAGAGCAGGTCCCGAGCAGCACCTCTGTGATCGAGCGCAACGCGCGGATCATCAAATGGCTGTACACATGTAAGAAAGCCAAGGAGTCCAACAAGGTGATCCAGGAACTGGCGTGATGGCTTCTTTCGGCGTGCATTGCAGCCTGGTGAACTCAAGGTGTGTGCAAAGCCTCACCCTGTCGATTTATATATTTCTCTTTCCTCTTTAGCGAGCAGTTGGCTTTCTTAGTATATTTTAGTCTTTTCATGAAGGGCTGAAGGAAAATGTATTTTATATACTACGTGTTCCAGTATGGCCTTTTCGCAAAGCAGAAACCCCTGTCATTAGAAAAAACAAAATACAAGCAAATAAATGCAGGCAGCTTGCCAGATTTAGATCAGACCCCCCACATGAAATTAAAGAGTCAGCGTCTGTGAAGGATGTCTGTCCTTTGCAGATTCCTGCTTTGTAAATAGCTTGTTTTCTCCCATTTCTGCTATGTTTTAAATGCTAGTAAAAAACTTTGAAAAGTATTCAACCCTTAATTACAGTTGCTTAGATAACAGGCTGAACTGAAACTAATTAGGAGTACACTGTACTTACACTATACTGCTACAGTTTTCCCCTCTTTACTCTCCCTCTCGCTCCCTTCCCTTGCACGTAGGCACCCCCAAGTATCAGGAAAGCAAAGCGGAGCCAGTGGTCCTGCTAGCAGTCTTATTTCCCCCCTCCCCAGCTTTCTGTTGGGACCATAAAAGTTTGCTCCAGGTGACCCCCTAGCATTTCACAAGCTTTAAGTTTTCTGTCCTCTTTGACTGTCCCGGATTTGGCTCCTCTGCAGCGGGTTTTGCCCTGCGGTTTGGCACTGGGAGCTGGAAATCAGTTGTGCGGTTTGCCTTGGTTGGAGGGGTACATCACTGCTTTAAAGTAAAGATAATTAATACGAATGTGTGGCATCTAGGCTTGGAAATCAATCACTTCATGGACAGAAGCAGAACAAATTTAGCCCTGGTAAAAACTGATATCCTGCTTTTAATAAAAGCGGTGTTTATTTTGCATCTATTCTCCTGAAAAAGAACTATATTCATGGAGCCTTTGGTATTGATGATATAGTAGATAACAGTTTTTTCTGCTTCCAATACATGAAGCCCTTAGGATAAGTACCGCAGCTTACACCATGGTATTTAAAAATTGCATGAGTAGGTCTTGATGTGAAGGATCACACATATATTTTCTGACAGCTTGTAATTGGTGCGTGAGAAGAACATCATTTAGTGTAGATACAGCTGTTGATAGAGCATGTGAGCCTTGTGAACATGGAGAAGTGTAGTGCTTGACCTCTTTCCGACATGGATGTGGGGCTGTCACTCACGATTCCTTTAATCTACATAATGCAAAAATCCATTTACTTACTTGAAATCGGTTTTAATTATGTGAAATTTGGTTCCCTTTTAAAATGTGAATTTTTCTCAAAAGCCTGTTTTCTTCCTGTAGCTTGAGGGAGGAGGGAGGGAAAAAGCCATTTTCACACAACCATTTCAAGGCCTGGTAGATAAGAACGGTTGTCAGGAATCCAGCTGACAACTTCAAGAAGTGTTGTTATGTGACAGATCCTTTCCCAAATTACCTTAGAGAGAAGAAAGGGCTCTCCTGAGCTAATAATTTCTCTTTGCTCATCCTTCTGTGATTTTTTTGGTAACATCTAAGACAAAATGACAGTTCATAGCACATAGCCTAACAGGGTGGTGAAAAGACCTCCATGAAGTAAACAGCAAGTTTATTCAAATCTATGGTCATTCTGCAATACTTTTAATGCCTAGAACAAGGGAGTGCTTTGCACTGGCAGCAATTTCCTTTGCCACCAAAATTTTTGGCAGCCTAGGAAACGCTGATCCATAGGGTCCATATTATAAACTTGATTTTAAGCATACTAGGGCTGACTCTCAGCTGATAGATCTCAGCAGTAGGGCTCTAGGGCTATGATTGCTTCCAGGGTAATTTCTCAAAACTGAGAACACACCATTTAGGCCACAGAACCAGAAAGTTCAGAAAGGGCAGCTAAAAACACCTGTACACAGCACCCAGAATAAAAGAAAAGAGTCATCAAGAGCTAACATAAGTTAAATATTACATATATGGGGCAGAATTTAAGATGAGAGCTGTTATCACCATGTGACTGCAAGATGAGTCCTGTAGTTCTGATCAAACATTCATCTTTTCTTTCAGTCCTTTTCTTTCTCTGGCAGTGCAGTATCAAGTTAGATATCTATGTGTTTTCACTATATCCACATATTTGTCTCTGTTTAGTTTGCTTACTGGTTATTAATGGGCTTGTGTTCTTCCCTGGCACTCCCAGGCACATCCTTGAAGGTTCCTCATTTTACACAGAGGCTTGAAAATGGTTACACTTTCGTTGGAAAAAGAGGCAGAAACCTGTTTTCTAAAATCCAGCATTCATTATGCGTAAAACACCTTTCAAGAACTGCAAGGCTTTTATGGGCTGGTGATCATCCCATTCATATTTTATGTTCTCTGTTTAATTATTCATGAGCTCTCCAGGACCTGGTGAGGCACCATGTAAATAAAACACCTATTTGAAGGGTCAGGTTCCCTAACATGTTTCATCAGAGTGGTGATTGCAGGGTCTGAGCGTGAACTGTGATCTTCAGCAAACTGAGGTCTTCAGCGAGATGGGCATTGCTGCTTCTCGGTGGGAGGTTGCCTGGATTCACCTCTGCAGTTCAGCTCCTCTTGCTGTCAGTCCTGCTTGACTCTAAGAAGGGGCCTCACTCTGTGTCCTCCTTCCTGGGTTGAATCAAGATTATTCAGCCTTGAGTTTCAGCACCATTCTTAAATGGATGTTCATCATTCAAGCGGAAATCTCCTGGGAGAGGAATTTACTATGTTGGCAATAGCCATAAGCAGCTGAATAAAAGCTTTAAAGTATCACCTTATGCTTGTCTGACATGATAATAAATGACACTTTTTTTTCCTCTTTCTTCAGAATCCTTGACTTGGAAGTTGAGCATAACCAGACATAGGAAGAAACTCTTTCCGCATCCGGCTCATGACTGCTTTGTCCAAGTTTAATATTTTATTGTTGCCTCCTACCCTCGCCCCCATCCCCTGGCAGCGTCACTCTTTTCACAAGCTCAGAGGTGTCCAAGAGCGTGATGACAAGCAGAGATTGTGAACTGTACCCCAGCAAGGCAGCGGGAAATGAAAACTCCTGGAAAAGCGAAGCGTGGCAGCAGCTGCCATCCACAGTAATATTCAGCATAGCTCACCGCCCCAGGGTGCCATTCTGGGCTGTGACAGAAGGTCTGTGTTGTGCACTCGTCTCTTTCCAGCAATGAATTTGTCGATGGGGATGGGGGGAGACAGTGGGAATGAAGTGGCAGTGACTTCTGGGTCAGGCGTTTCCTTGCAGGCAGACAGGCTCAACCTGGGTGTTCAAAGGCTCTGTCTTATCAAGGCTGTTTGATCAGGGCTCATCCTGACATCATGAGATGTTATTTGCTTGGCTGGTGAGGACTAACTGTGGCAGCTTTATCTGGGATACTTGGCAAACATGTCGTAAGCTAAATCCTTGCCAAGCCTCTGTTTCTCATAGAGTATTAAAGCCAAATTGGAGTACCTTGTATCCATCTGGTTTGCTCCGTCACACAGTTTGCTCAGCCAGTGGAGAAGAATGGCCTTTAAAACCCTGCCCCAAAATATTTTCAGGAGCATGGTTCCAAGAAACAGATAGTCAAAAATAAAGGAGGGTTTTGCATTGTTACTGCCTTGCTGCAGAACGACACGATTCACATGTACGTAGGCTCCTCCACTGTGTTTGCAATATGTCTCTGACTCTGACATTGCAAACATTGCAAGGTTTGGCAGCTTGTGGTTTAACACCTTTAAGTTTATGCACTGTGAGTGAGCAATGAGCTTACGGAATCACGTTAGGAAGCTACTATCCCAGGCTATGTAAGGCCACGCTTCCCTAGCGTGGGTCTTGTGAACGTGGAACTTGGGAACGTGAGTCGGGCTGTGCTTGGCATGTGCAGGACAGCGTCCCTGCACTGAAGGCGTGTTAGGGCACAGCCATGCCAAGTAAATGTCCTGATGGGGCGAGGCACCCAGTGTAGACAGCATCTTACTCAATATCATCAATAAAATGCTTTATTTGGACTGGCCAAGCTAAATGTGTTTTAAAAGCTGATAAAACGTACTTCGGATCATCAGCGTAGTGAATGAGGTCTCTAGAATAACTCATGGAATTTGCTGGCTGTGCCTCAAACACTTACTAATCTGTCATTTCTCACTTGAAAATGTCTTGCACCAAAGCATTTCTTTGTGGACATTGCAAACCACAAAAAATGCAAAAAAAACCCCAAACAATCAAAGCGAAAGCCAGTTCTCCTTTCAGTCACACCAGTGCCCATCTGTGATAGCTGCCCCGCTGGCATAATGGTGACTTGACCCGAGGGTCCTGGTTAAAAGTTTACTTTGTGTTACCATGGATGTGGTGTCCTGGTGTCCGTCTGTTTCCAGACCTGCAGTGTGAGGAGCCCAGAAACACCAGCTTTCATTCTCTGCATTCCTCCTGCCCACACCATGGCAGCTTCCACCGCTGCCTCTCCTGGCCCAAAACAGCTGCTGGCACAGCCGGGTGGATGCCGAGCTCAAGTGAGCACTCAAGTTGTGTTTCTCAAGTGTTTGCTACTCTCAGTAAATACATCTGGAGGAGCAGAAAGGGAGAGGGTGAGCATCGAGGATTCAGTAAAACGGTGGTGGTAGGAGGAACAGTTGCCTGTTTTAACCTACGCCAACATCGTGCACTGGAAGAGTTGCCCTTGAAGCGCTCATCAAGCAGTTTAGTTCACAACGGTTAAATTCACAGCACGATCATCCATGTTGCATTTCCATATGTTTTAAATGTGCTTGTCAGTCCCTGGATGGTTAGTTCTCAATTACAGCAATGGTTTGGGAATGCAGGGCATTTGTCTTCGTTTTCTAGTGGTATGTACTAAGGTCTACATGTCTGAAGTTGTCGAGATAGATAGATAACAATTCCAGATAAAATAATTGTTGAAACCCCTTTCCACTTGGGAGAAAACTAAATAATCTGCATGAGCGAGGTTTTGCAAATTTACAGGGAAGGTAGTACATGGGGATATTGTCGTTAAATAATGAAATTTCCATGTGTATTTGTTACATTATTATTAAAGGATGATTCTCAGAAAGCTCCCACCCAAGATTCTGCTAATATGGTAAGATTTATGTACTTAAGGTGCAGATTTTTAAGGGACGCAGTCTAGGAACACAGCCTGACGTATCTGTTCTTTTCATGCTCACTTCGCAAGGTGCTGTACCACATAAGTATTTATACGCATTTGTCAGAATTAAGGACTGCTTTTCTTTTAAAATATGAATTGGTGTAGACAGCTCAGAGTGCAGGAAAAATCTTTTGCGTTACAGATCAGTGCCCCACCACAGGAGAAGGGAATTGGGTTTTTTTGGTTTTTTTTCGGGGAAATTTTTTGTTTCATTTTCAAACTTCTGTTTGTTTATGCTCTTTTGGTTGAGCAGCTCTCAAAAGTTAAGATGAAAGATGCATGAGTTCTCAATGTTAGGAAGGAATATGTTTAATTTACTTGAAAGTACCGGACATCAACCTTTCTCAAAATCAATGAAGGTTTTATGGCAAAGGTTAGAGAAATTAGAACTGGCCCCATCCTGAATATTTTTTTAGTCCCTCTTCTTGTCTTTAGGAACCGTTCAATGGGGTTGCGGTGACTTTCCACAGTGATATATGGCAAAGTTTCTCTGGCTTTGTTCAAACTCTGATAGGAACCCCAAGCACCACCCAGGTATCATTGACTTCAGAGACTATGTGGACCTATCAAAGATCTTCCCCTGATAAGCTATAGATTCCCTTTATTTAATAATACCTTGTGGGTAAGCTAATGGCCTACCTTTCCCAGTATGCCAGATCAACAGTAGATGACAATCCTTCTTTCTCCATACATCTTGGGAACAGGTAATTCAGTGCTTTTTCCAAAGAGTGGGAGCTCTGGGCTTCACTCAGCTCCTGTTACTGTTACATGTAAAGGCTTTTCCTTCCTTCTGCTGGGTCTTTCAGTCATACCCCTCAGAATGAGGAAAAGCTTCCTCAGGTTAGTCACTACCTATCTGTTTCCCCAAAAACTTCCCACGATTTTTTTTTTTTTTTCACTATTTGGTTATAAAAGACATGCTTTGGAAGGAGTGGGATTTTTCAGCTTCAGTGATAAACTGGGGTGAAGCAGGCCATTGGGGTATGAAAAGAAGTTTTAGCAACGGAGTTGGGTTTCCAGTCTTTGGGGAAACCTAAAGCTGGGGCTGAGGGCAAAGGCAAGTTGTAAATTGAATGATTTTGTTTGACTGGAACTATGTAAACTAAAATAGACAAATGGAGTGCAAGCGTGCAATGCTAACTGCTGTTTACACCCAAGTGTTTCAAGGTGTGCCAGTGCTGTGACAAGGGGCAATGTCCGTGGCTGTAGTGTAACAGGCGAAAGGTACAAAGTCTGGTTGTTATGGCCTGGGAGCAAGTATTTGCAATAAAGGCATCAGGTAGAGACTGTAATCTTTGCAATATATTGTAAATATTACTGTACAGAAATCTATAAGTAAGAAGTACAGATTGTTCTATAATACATATATTACTTTTCTAAGGGATGTAAGCCCGCATGTTTTGCAAAATCGGCCAAACACGAGATCGATGGGGATTAAGCAGAAACTTTCTCCTGGGAGCAGACTGTCCTGTCATTGCCTCCTGTGAAGTTTCTTGCATCTGCTTTTGAATCCTTTGAAATGGAGTACTGGTCAGATCTGGCATGGATGTTTCTAAGTTGCTGTGTTTATATTCCTGTGAAAGAACCCATGTCCTATTGAATGCATACAAATAAAACTACCACTATGAAAGTTAATGTGTTTTTGAAAAGGTATATTTTTATTTTGCTGTCTCCATTAGGGTACTATTATTTTAAAACTAGAATCCCATTAAGGAATTAATTTCTCTGTGAGTGAGGCTGATACTAGACTGTGGCCATCTGAGAGCGCAGTGCTTCCCTGGGCCATACCTAGATCCCTGGCTGAGAGCGTAGGCAGGGAGTCTTATAAGGAGATGGCACAGTAACTGTTGGCTCCTGGTATCACTAAATTTGAAATATATGAGGCTAGGGCTGTTCCACAGTATTCTTATATTTTTCATTTCAGAATATGGCTGAAAAGATAGACAGATTATTTCTGAAGGGTAGTATTTTTTTGCAGACTTTAGTATTATATTTGGCTTTACTCACTGTCAAAAGCTACAGTGTGCTGCAGGCAATACCACATTCATCACAGCCAGTGTCCAAAGTGGCAGGGAGTTTCAGGTTCTGCTTGGAAAAAACATTATCACCAGAATCTTATTTACAAGCTGTTGTTTGCCTGAATTCCATAGGAGGAATTCAATATATGATGCTAATTCCCTGTGCATGTATTTTGTGAAGAAAGCAGCAGAAATAATGGTGGTATACAGTGAGCTTTTACCAGAGACCAATGCACTCCAGCTGCATAATTGTCATTTTGGTGTGGTCTAACCTGCTCAGACACAAGTGTTTCAGTGGCCAGCATTTGAGTGCAACTGGAGGTAGAGCTAACTGATGCTTGCTGTGCACATTAGGCACTTCCACAAAAATCCGCGAGCACCTTTATCATCGACATGTAGCCTTCCCCACACAAGCCCTGGTTTGACTTGTGTCAGTGCAAGGCACAAAGTAAGTCTGGAAAGGGGTGACAATTTGTGTGTCCCCCTTCCTATCAAGGTTAATCTCCCATAACAAGCCTTTGCTAGTATCACTGCCTTAGAGAGGAAGGAGCCACCATAGCCCATGAATAACCTTGGGCTACAGCCCAGCTTAGCATTTGAGAACATCATTCTTAAGTCATTTTTCACATAGCACCTTTGTCCCACATTTTGTGAAGTCCGGTGGATTTCTTCCAGAAATAAGGATTTGCAAGCTCCTGTTCTTGGACTGTCTGGTGCAAACAGCCTCTGAAAGTCCACATCTGACTGATCCACTGCTTCCCTTCTGAGTCATCTCTGGATTGTTAAATAGGTTGTTGGAAAGAAACTCTGCAAAGATACAGTAATGGCAAAAGGCCTTTTCAGGTGTTTTGTAGATGCTGGTGCATTCTGAACACAGAACTGCAAAAGTATTTAGTATCTGCAAGAGATTTTGACAAAGAACTGTCTATGTCAACAGCAGACAAATAAGCAAATACGGGTCTTAGCTTTACCCTGCAAAGAGATGCCTCCAAACTTTGTGGACATTTAGTGATTGGGCCGTATTTATCCTGGATTTATCCTGTGGGACTAAAGGAGACTATATGAATTTACTGAAGTGGAACGTTGGCAGAGAAAGATGGTAGATGCTCCATCCCTGGAAATAAAATGGGCTTAGAAAGGACTACTCAGGTCATTTGCAGGCAACAATGCAACAGCCAGCTTAGTCCAGGGAGGTCTCCATGACAAAAGCTGTTGAGAATTTCAATCCTTTACACTTGTCAATAAAACTAGTGATATACCAGAAAAACAGAGTATCAGAGAAAAAAAAACCCCGGTCAAAGTGAGTTACATATCTCCATCTCCAGAAATCAGTCTTGCTCCTGAAAGAACTTAAAATCCTGTAAAATTAGTTTGCACATTTGTAGGAGAGTTGGGTTGCCTCAGCAATCTATATCATTAAAAAGATCTAAGAGCTTTGACTGGGTTTCATAGTTCACCTCAATAATCAAGAGCCCCACGGGAACACCAATTTTATGTTCTTTTTCATAGGCTTTTTCATAGCAAGAACCAGAGGGTAGAAATCATTGACAGTCACCCACAAAAACACGTGATTATTCATCAGGTGATGATCCACATAAGACATCCTGAACGAGCCAGAGCCAAGATTTACACTCATGCACAAAGAAGCAGGCACAGATGAGCATGCTAAGGGGAATGCTGCTGCTACTCCTTCCTGTCAACCCAACCTCTTCTTACATCACTGTTTTTCTCATTGGTGAGTAGGAAGTCTTAACCACTTCCACAAGTTACTCATCGGCTTGAATTGCTCATCTTTTGCCTTCTCAGACAGTCCCTTTCTGTTTTTACATTTCCTATGAACTCATTCATGTGCCAATCATGGCACACAAGACACTCTTCTATCTTTTCTCATTCTTGTACAGTCTTTTTTTCTGAATAATGTTTCCAGTTAGATGTTGCATCCTTCTGCTCAATCTTCATCTGTCCCTACCCCAGGGAAACTAAAAACTAAACATGCAAACAGTCAAGGAATGAATGAGTTCCATAGTTAAGCAGAGGCTTACTAGATTAGAGACCAACTCTCCAGTCCTTTTTCATGTATGTAGCTCTTTCTGCATAACTTAGCATATCAGTTTTCATTGTTTTCCTCTTTGATACCTGTTTGTAACATCACCCTTGGCTTGGTTTTAGGTCTTTTAGGTGATAAGTTTCTCAGAGCTGTGGTGTGACACTTCATTTGTCTGCAAAGAGCTCTGAGCACAGCTGCTGCAAAATTAAATGCCAAATCACAAATCTTTTCACAGTGAAGGATAGTTTAAACCTTCTAGGAACTTCAGTGCAGCCAAATAAAAAGAACATCAGGACAGTGAAAGCAAGCATTGCAGCAACAGGACTGAAAAAAGAAACATGCTTGAAGCAGTTCTGTATGGGACCCAGCACAGCGAAGTATCTCTTGAACTTGTTGGAAAGATGCAGGTCATCCCTCATTTCTTGAGGACCAATCCTCACTCAACATTTATTTTCTGCAGGAAAGTAAATTAAAGAAGCAGCTTATCACACACAAAAGTCAACAAACATCAAACAGTGATGCAGTCTATTGGGTTCACCTGCAAACACAAGCTGAGACATCTAAGCTCCAGGCATCTACTGGGCTTAAGAAAAGCTCCCCCAGAACTGCCTCCATCTGCTGTGGCAGCAGCGAGAATTGGTCTCTGTTCCTTCTCTCTGTTACAGAAAAGGATTCAATTCCTTGATTTCAATTACTATAAAGAGGCTGAAAATTGTGTAATTTCTGAGAATAAGCCTTCAATGTAACCTTGCAAAACCAATAGTTTTGGAGGCTTCAGTTTTCTTGAATTTTCAGTTATTTTTATATATATAA
>NW_010555642.1:0-28794 GCF_000687285.1 Phaethon lepturus
GTTTCTGTGATTCTGTGATTCTGTGAAGATTGCTGGTCAGACAGGTTGTAACAGACAGCTTCTTTGACTTTCCTCAGCTGAAAGAAGACCCCAGGATTTTTCCAGAGTAAGCCTTTAAACCTAAAGAACTATATCCTCAGTTTCAAGGACAGCATCTGGAGATACCTGTGTTTAGAGTATATCCACCCAGTGACAGACTTACAAAGCTCTCATTCCTGCAGTGTACTAGTTAGTGCTGAACAGACACCAAAACAGTACCTTGATTTTTGGAATTATTTGTTCAGATTTGTGTGAGACATTTATCAAAGATATAATAATTTGCTCACTTTCTCTGTGAGGTCCTCAAAGCAAAGTCATGCCTGTGAAGCAGAGTCAGATCCATTAAGAGCACTAAAGAATGCAAGTGTATCCAATATTTAGCCTTCATATGGAGAAGAACCATATTTAAAAGATTACAGATGCTGGATTTGTAACAAAATGTGTCAGGGCTGGATGCATGTACAGTAGATATTGTGGAAATAATCTTACATACAGAAGACTTCACTGCATACAGTGAAGAAGCGCCAGTTGCTTTGGCAGACTCCATGGTCACAGCAAGACAGAAATATCTGCTCTGTTCCAAGGTGCTTCTTATCAATCCTTTTTGAGTGGAAGCCTTACATGATATCTACGAGGGTGAACTTAGATTTTCTCTGTATTAATCTGGTACAATAAAACTGATATATCAAAAAGTGCAACACAAACCTCTGTTTTGCTGTCCAGAAAGCAAGCTATGCAACAGGAACATAGCCTGGCTGATACCTATATGAAAACAGAAGACTACTTGCTGAACAGAGTCACAGTCATATATTTTAGTCTTTTGTTCAAGCTGGCTAGGCTACCTGCTTGATTAAAAGAACCTTTTTTCAAAGCATAAAGTGTATGGCAGTGCTCATAACAAATAGAGTTTTTATTTGTCAACTGAATAACAACAGTGGATTTTCTAGGATTTAAATAATTCTGATGGTTGCACCAGAAGCATTTTTTTCCCCTGGTAAATTCTCCGGTGAACAGTATTGTGCCTTAGCTTCACATGCTAGGAACGCCTCTCGCTGGTGTTAGTACTAGACCTCTTCCTCACAAGCTTCATCCTCTGTTTCCTACCCTGTGTCCTTTACTATTTCAACATGCTCTTTCCCATTCTTCTTTCCTCGATACAGCCTGTTTTCTCCCAGTAATATGAGGGGATTGCTGTAGCAAGAAGTTGGCTAGACTGCCAAAGGGTTTGCTTCATTAGAGGGCTGTCTCATCAAGGAGCTATTTACATGTTCTCTCTGCTGCCACATTATCTGTGTTTTTTCAAAAGAAGCAAGAGAGTCTCAAAGAAGTGCCTCAGCCTATGTGGCAGACGACTACACTTCAAAACCCCAACCAGTCAATCTCAGCGTTATACACAGAAATCTCCTGCTTTCCTAAAACTTGTCCCAGTGCTTAACTCCTTCTCTAGCACTCCTGGAGTCAAGCTGATCCTTTGTGGATGCCTCAATGCTCTGCATCCTGACACACAGATGCAAAAAGAATTAGCCAGCACAGATCTGGGCATGGTCTTCTGAGCTTGCTTTCTTTAGATGAAGGTCAGGCACTGCAGTTTCATTTTTCACAGGCAATCAGGATGCGTTTCCACCCCAGCTGAATGGAGTGCATGCTCTGCAACAGCAACACAGGCTGATTTATATTAAAAAGCTGGACAGTCTCAAACCCTGTGTATAAATTCATTTTTTTCCTGGTTTTAACCTGCAAGGGAGATGTGCCAGCATATTCATAAGGAAGATGAAGTGTTACTCTCTTTCCACCACTATGCTGTGTTAAGACTCTGCCGGCCAAAGAGAAGTTTCTGGGCCACCAGCACAGTCATCAACTCCATGACAATCCAGCTTTATTCACTTTGCTCACAAACTGCAGTATCACCCATGAGAGTTATTTGGGACATATTAGCTTTCACCATAATGTTTCAACATAACAATAACAAATGTGAAATATGTTTTGTTGATTTTTTTTTCTCCTTATTTTTCTGCAATTGAAAAACCACAGTATTTTCCAACCTGTTCTCTAGTCAATCAATATTTTAAAAGCGTACAAAGCAGCCACAGCAACAGCCATTTGCAATGAAAATAGCCATTTAAATTAAAAGGTCACCTGCCTCCTTCCCTGTCACACCCTGCTTGGGACACAGGGCCTTTGACCTTTCCTTCTGCTTTTTAGTCCAGCACCCACTGACAGACCTCCATCTTCCACTTCAGTGCACGTTGGTGAGACAGACAGCCTCTATTTTCCTTTTTCCTCTTGGTTCACCTATTTCCCTGTGGACAGCCTTCTTCCTAGAAGTCCTATGGATAACTTCCATTCCACGTAGAGATGCTGGAACCTGCAAAAAGCTACATCCCAGAGAGTCTAAGCTCCTCTCCCCTGCAGGCAAATGGAGGCTTTTAACCCTGATCCATCAGCCCATTCAAATGTTGTGGAAACATAGAAGAAATATGGGATACACCTTAATTTCTTGTTTCCTCATGACATTTCAGAGGCCATCTCATCACAGTTCAAAAAAGCTTTGCATGAGGTAAAAGAAACAGCAGCAAATCTTGATGTAGCCTTTACTGTTGGTTAATCTGTTCTTTCCAACATGACTCCTCTCAGGACTGTGTTGATTTGGAAATAAGAGCAGTAGTATTGTAAATCAATGTGATTCAAAGCCAGAAAAATAAACAGTGTGATGCTGTGTTTTAAGGCTGTGTTTTAAGGCTATGTTTTATGCTTATTTCTTTAGTGACTGTACATGTCATCTCAGCCAAAAGCAGATTTCACTTACAGCAGTTTGGTGTCTAACCAAAAAAAGGTATAAAACACTAAGATGCAGAAAAGTTACATATACTTCAGATATAAAAGTTAAGGAATAAAAGCCCTTGTAGTTCTCACTGAATAAAATTGAATGAGATCGAACAGGCACCAAACTAATGGGATTTCTGTGAATTGCGCCATGGAAAATAAGAAAATGTTTAAACTTTGTGCAGTTGCACAAAAGTATCCACATTCATTGCTCCTAGAGACAAATTTGCTGGACAGCCAGCTGGACAGCTCTGTGTCTCACTGAAATTTGTAATTCACACTGTAGCCATGAAAGAAAGGGATACCTGTTAGAAACACAACACATTTGCCAGCTTCCACCTGTGCAATGACATGGTACCTGGGAAACACCAAGTGCTGGTGAGAAGTCCTTTATATGGCATTCTCAGAAATTACATGATTGAGTCTGCAACCATAACAGCAGAGCAGTTTCCAACTAGTGATGTTTCACATCAGCAGAAGTAATTTGCAGCCAAATAGCACTTTTGTTTACCAAAAAACCACAAAAAACTGGAGAGACCAAGAACATTCTTGGCAATGACCAAAGAACGACATGTACCCTTGTGGCTGAGGCAACCGCCTCAGCAGTGATGACACTTTTCCTTCAGACTGAATTAAAATGGTATTTTGAATCGCTTGATATAGGACTTACTTAATTTTTGTTCTCCCAGAACCATGCATTCAATATCACAGTCTCTCTCAAGTCTACACGTCTTCCTGAAGTTAAAAATTCAGGTTTTAAACTGAAAAAACCCAGACATTTGGAAACAATTCTAGAATTTCTTTTTTTCATTTGCTTTGAGCTATGAAACAAGTTTTGGATCTGCCAGTGTTGCTTGGAGTGATAAGCATCCAGCATTTCATTAATAGCTCTAGCGATGAAAAGTGCAGTCTAAGAAATACTCATGTCAATAGATGGCCATCTTTATAAATCTTGAGTAGCCACCAAAGACAGCTGTCTAACAGGGAACAATACAACTGATTACATTTTTTAAAAAAACAAGTCCCCATATATTTATTTGTAGCCCCACTTGGGTTACGCCATCCCAGCCTACTGCATTATCTCTCTTCTATGTTGTACCTTTTTTAAAAGTTGTCAAATTCTAGTTTTCTGTCCCTCTTTGGGAAGATACAGTTGTATATTGCACATTTAATGGGTTCCAAACATGTGATCTGTCTGTGGCAGATGTTCAAAAGAGTGAACAAAGCACATGTTCTAAGAAACACACCAGCAACACGGGAGGCATCCAGTTGCAAAGTAAAGATCTAAATGGTATTTGCTTTGCATTTTCTACAGCTCACCACCAGCTTAAGGCACATTAAATTATAGAACCTTTCAAACACAGCCTCTACCAAAGAAAGAGCTGTGTCAGACCATGATAATAAAAAGTCAGATAAAGGTCACTGCTTTTAACACTACCAATCACATTACCTATTCCAGACATTTTGGCTTAAATCACTGCTCTGAACATGAATACCTTTTCAAACTGCCTGAGAGGATGTGGGATAACCTCCTGGTTTATTTAGAAGGTAAGATTACTGACCCACTAACATTTCACACAGATTAAGTTTCAATCCAGGAAACCCTTTTGCTTTTTCATGCTTCAGAATTACCTATTATTGGACCTTGCATGACTGTCCACACTCTTTTCAAGAATCTCCCCCAAGAAAGTTGTTGTATGTTGTGACCTGTAGAGTTAAGTAGTACTTTTGAAAGTCTTTATAACACTCATCTTGAAGGTTGCTGTGTTAGAAAACAAATACACTAATACCACAGAAGGTTTTTTTGAGATAAGCTTTCCATGCCTGCCACTTCCACTCCAGAAGCAAAATATAGCTGAATCACAAAACTATCAAAATGAGAGCTGAAAAAGTATATTTGTCTTAGATGTTTAAATTATTTCATCGATGAAAATATATATTTGTACTTTGTGCTATATATACCCATGTCTCCATTTGTACTACATGGAGAAGAGGAGAAAAACCCCAGGAAAACATCTAAGAAAAATTTAGAGGAATAAACATCAGTTTTGTGTTTTGGTTTGGTTTGGTTTTTTTAATTATTGTTATTATTTTTCAATAACTGACATTTGTCTTACAGCCCTTCAGAATTAAGGGGCCATCCACCTTCCTGGGCAACAGAAAACATAAACAGAGAATATGTTTTTCTGACGTTGGAAGTTAGACATCAGTTTTATTTTTTCCTGTAGCATTAATAGACTTAACTGATGACTAATAAAGTTTTAGTTCCTCTAATGAAAGTTCATTTAGTGTTGCGGTCTACAGATTAGGATAGCTTTCTCAAAAGCTCATTCAATACTGGCATCTTTGATTACAAAAAGGGATCTAGGACCAGCCAGCATGTTTGGTGTTAGTGGGTACAGAATAGGTTCTTTTTTCCAACATTCAGGGGACAGCTGCTGTCATCTGCTGCCATATCTCAGATGCCATCACAATATATAGAGTTCCTGACAACTGCTTAATTCAGGCCAGTGTTTAAATTACTCCAGTTCATCCTGGAGACCAATACACAGTCTGAGAAGCTCTACGTTTACCCCTTGTGGCCAGCACTCAGGAGCTGTGTAGCACTGTGACTGACATGCATAGCTATGGGAAAACTTTCATCTTTATTAAAGATTTTTACCTATGAGTCATAAAATTGTCTGAAAAATACATTCAACATCACTCTTTACATTTTCAGAAACAATTACAATCTGCATCATTTGAAAAGTAGCAAGATCCCACAAACCTCAAAGCAGTCACTGTGCTACAAAGCAGAGCCTTGGCTAAAATTTTTTCTGCTGAAAGCTGAAAAATACAAATCTAAATCCTCCTCCTAGAAGCATGAAAGAGAAATCTGTCATTCAATAAGAAAATTGGCAAAAAACAGGACAAAACTTTTGTTATTATTTTAAATACCATCAGTATTTACTAGTTACGTTATGCATAGTGCAAATCAGCCAGCAGTGCAAAGGTAAATGCTGCAGTATTCTAACAAAACTACTTCCAAAGGATACAGAGAAGGGGCACTAACAATGCAGATGCCAACAGAAGAAATTTAAGTAGTTTTTTTAGCTATTTAAGCTGTAGCATCACTTATTCTCAAACTTAAAATGGGATTTCAGGAGTGTGAAAAAGGTTTATTTCTTGAGTGAGGTCCTAGTCAACTGAATATAAGGGGTTTCTTTATTCCTTCTCTGAGAGGCACAGCAGGAACCATTTAAAGGCATGGTGTTACCTTGACTACAGCAATCTACATTATATCCTTTTGTTTCAAGGCCATGGCCTACAGCAGGGTAGAACAGTGACAGGATAAACCACCGCTTACATCTTGACAGAAATTCTTCCACAGTGTTTGGGAGAGGGATTCACAAGGATCATTGTCTGACCAGGGTTGAGATCACCCAGGTCAAGCAATTCACACCCAAGCCTGTTGAAGTGTGGGAAGGACTCATACTCTAGAGATGAATATATATAAAGGGCAATTCATAGAAAGCATCAATGCACAGTCACTGGAGAAGGGCAGGAGCTAGCTCTGGTGTATGGCTAACAGCATACTTATTCTCATTACTTGCTCCAATTCTTTATCCTGTTAGCTAAATTCACATCTTAAATTATTAAAAATAAACACTGTTTATGAGCATGCACTATCCTTGCAGCTGGAAGAGAAATCTGGACATTGGCATAATCAGTCATTGGAAAAAGTAGGCTTTTAAAAATATGTCAATTCAGTCCTTCATCTCCATCTACTCTAGTCCCCCAAGCACTGATCCACCTGCTTGTTGATTCTTGCCTTTCAGCTCTGTCTCTTCCTTTCAAGCTGTGTCTATATCCTTGTTCCCATAGATCATACAAGGTTGTCCATGAGCCCCATCCTTACACTCATAAAGCACAATCTTGCTTAAAAAAGGAAATAGCTTTTTGTGGGAGAGAAAAAGGTGGGAAAAACTTAAAGCCAGCAAAGCCCATGAGAAAAAAGTTTAGAAGTATCCATATTCTCTCAGCTGGAGAAGATCATATATATAACTAACATATTCATATAGACATGAGCATTTATAAGTATGAAGCGTTATTTTGGTAATTTTAACTCAACCTTCATTAATTTCTAATGTATAGCTCACTGCAGTATGAGATGCCCTGTAAATAGAAGGATATGTATACTGTAACTCGGGAAAAAGAACCCTTCTCCTCTCCCAGGTGTGGCGGACCAATATGCGGTTTCTGTCTTAAACATTTCGTCGTTCCGAGTAACCCATATCTCTCTTGGTACAACGGCTCGAACATGTCTTGGTACAGAGTGGACTCCAGGGAAGAACAAGATCCTGCAGAGCAGAGATATGGTGCAGGTGCAATGACTGGTTCCTGCAGAGCAGAGATACGGTGAGAGGAGACACCAAGGCCTGCAGATGTGCCATTGCCTGTTGCATCAGACTGTTGCATATGCATGAAGTTTCTTGGGATCATACGGAGATAGTGGGACTCGGACTGTATAAAAATGACACCATCAGAAGTGAAAATGGGGACTCCCACCACTAAGGAACATCAAGAGTACCAACGGAATGCTGCTGGATCCATGGGTGGTGATATCTTTGTGTGCTTTCTCTCTCTCTCCCCGCCCGGCCCTTGTCGAAGTATAAAAGACGTGTTGCACAGGACTTGTTTGTTTAGTTGACCAAGAGAGAATCTTACAGACTGAATTGCAAGAAAATGGACAGGTGTTTAGTGACAGGAGGGAAATGAGCTAACGTTTTCCCACTGAATCGGACTGTCGGGACACCGCAGCTCCATGGTCATAGCTATTGCAACTAATTCTTTCTTTCTTTCCTTTCTTTTGTCTTTCTCTTGCATTTGCGAACCTGTTGTTGGGCAAATAAAGTTATCTGATGATTGACTCCGTTTTGAGTCTTAATTCTGTTCCTAAGAATATGAACAAAACCTCGCTCCAGTCTATGACCAGCACGCGACACCAGGTAAGCTGTTTTCTGAACAGGCTCCAAAGCTGGCAGCTGGCTCCACAAAAGCCATGCTCTCAGTATGATTTATGCTGTTGAAAACTGGCAAACGGCCCTGTAAATGGGTGCTCTGTTTTAGCAGGCTCATACTCCCAAATAATTCTGGCTGTGGCAATTTCAAAGAACTAATTGCACCATGAAGGGACTCAAAGCTTTGTAGTTGGGTACAGTCTGTCTTAAATGCTGATATAACACAAGTATGTCCTATACTTGGGGTTAGTGAATTTTGATGGCACGGCTACAGCTACACTAATGAGACCCTAGCAGAGAATTCCTATGTGTCAGGGTAATTTGCAGCTGGATCTCTCATAAAAGGAACATTACATGCCCTAAGGCAGATGTGTGCCAGGACAAGGCAGATTGGGGAATCTTGCAGCAAAACTAAACTCTTGGAGATTAGCCAATGTGGGGGGAAAATATCTACTGATATTCTCTGAAAGCCCAGGAGATGAGGGTGAATGGTTACTCAGGACTTGTTTCAGTGAGGCTGAAAAAATTCCACAGACTGGATGAAATTCCCTCTCCCTGCCTATTGCTGACGATATGGCTCTGTAAACATTGGAGATGTGAAGGATGGAAAACTGTGAACAGACCTGAAGTAAAACAACAGTTTGACAGGAACCAAACCAAAGTAACCTAATTTTCTCGGCCATGAGATGAGAGGCTCTAAACGCAGGTTAGTTTGGAAAGCTTAATATTTTTAGAATCACTCAACAGAGCAGATGTAAATTAACATTTACTGAAAAAAATTCTCTCAGCAAAATAAAAATTTCATTTTAAGTGGTCACTTTCAAAAGCACTATTTAGACCTCCAGCTTCTAACCTTCCCCCCACCCCAAGTGCATTCAGTGTTAAAAACAAGAGTTCTGGTCCAGCAACTGCTTACTATGCAGCATGCATTAGTGCAACTCAGCTAGTAGTACTGTCCTGAAGAGAGTAATATTAAGTGGAAAAAAACAGCTAGAGATACATAGCTCATCAAAACTGGTGATGCTCCCCTTAGATCAACAATTAGAATATTCTTTCTTCAAGCCATGGGGTTACTCTCATCAGTAAAATACCTCTTGTAGTAAAGTGGTTGTACAAGCTTATTCTCTAGCAGTTACTCCAAGGTACTGTAATTTAACTAAGCAGAGAAAAGTGAAAGTCTACCTGCAGCACTGGAAACTGAGTTTAATAATTTTGAAGTTATTCTATTTGAATGAATCTCAACTCTCACAAAGGAGAGAAGGGGAGGAATAAATGAGTCAACAGATCAGAGATACAAGGAGTATCTGTAAGTCTGCAGGCTGGCAGAAGCTCCTATTTAAACTTTTAAAATGCTCACACCAGTCACCCAAGAAACAATCAAAAGCAAAATCAGAAATTAAAATTATTTTGCATTTCATTATCTGAGCTAACGTTCACAACTTTTGGAAAAAGGGAGACTGTCAAAAAAAGTCTGAAAATATTAGAAACATTTTATGAATTTTTCAAACTTCTGACATTTTGTGCTGTAAGAGGCAAATACAGTGAGAATGTTCACTCAATTTCTTGAAATGTATGGACTTTTTATAATTGCTTCAAGAAGGCTGCTGATTCCGCTTCCCTAAATGGGCACCAATTTATTGTTGATATTAACCAGAAAGTGTATTGGATGTATTTAAGGGACATGATGCTGTTTTGATTTATCTTTCCTTTTTCTAAATGATGGGTTTTGGGCTAAAATCTGAACAAGAATATCTTTTTTTTAACTATTAGAAATTCTTTAACTTTTTGAATTATATTCTACATAGAATGAATCTATGTTTACATATGCTGTCATAATCCTTGTACTTACCATGTAAAACAACAACTTTCCTGCAATTTTAAAGGAACAAAATAAGATCATGTCCATTTTGTGTTAAAAATTGCACAATCAGCTCCCAGCTTTCCATATGATGAGTTCTCTCCAAAGAATAGCTTTGTTTAGGAATATTTGATTGTCAAGTATTTTAATCATTATTTACTTGCTGTTTGCTTCCATATGCAGCACTGCTAAAGCAAGACCTATTATTTATTGAGTTGCCCCTAAATCTACAAGTGCACTCCTTCCTTTCTCATACACGGGTGTCAAGCCAAGCATTCTTTCATACCTATGACAGTTTCAACTTTAATGACTTTTTCATAATTAACCAGAACAGGAACATTCATGTCTCTTTATGAAAAGATCAGAATTCTTTTGCAGTTTTTCTTTTTTCCTGTGAGGAAACTGATTTTCTGGAAGGAGGAATCTCTCCCTATGGCCTTTGGATTGATAAATGTGAAATTTTTTTTGTTTGTTAAAGGGTATATATTCCATGTAACTGTCAACACCACAGCTACTTTAAAGACTGAAAATTATGGCATGCCTGATCCTGACTGTCTGAGACTGTACATTATCTGCAGCCTAAAAGCTCTCTCATCTCAGAAAAGGACAGCTAACAACTTAGCTTTAGGCTACATAAGACATCAGTAATACAGCTGATTTCTTCTTGCAAACTGTTTTGTTACCAACTTTTTCACTGATTTAAAAAAAGTCAAGAAGTTATCATTAACTCAAGATCCCTAAGCTTTGCCAGAAATTGCATGTGATTTATAATTAACCAGCATTTGGAGAGGGACCTTAAGCCATGCAGTAAAACTCCATGAAAGGAAATTTATCACTCATCAAGGATTAGTCTTCCCTCAAGACAGATGAAGACGGAACAGGGGCAATTAGGGAATGAGAACTACTGTGTTGCTTACCAAACAGCATTATTCTAGGGATTCTTGAATTAGACACCAGGGAGCAGATGAACTTTACATGCTCTTCTGGACCTCAAGAGGGCCTGTTAAAATTTCACTGTACTTCAAAAATGGCCAAGAGGGGAAAAAATAAACTTGAGCTGTGTGGAATGGAAACCCTAGTGACTTTTAGTGGTTGTTCAATGATAAACTTCAAGTTGGTAAAATTAGTTTAAAAGGTTTAAAAAAATATATAACCTCTGTGATCATTACAGGGCACATCTAATGGTATATTACTCATACCAAATGGAAATCTGAAGTTGCATAAAGCCCATTGTGCTTCATGTCAGGTGGTACTCAATTATCAGTATAACTCTTGAGATACTGCAGTGTAGAAATCTCACACAAAATAACGATCACAGGGCTCAGCCTAGTATGCCTCTGAGAAGATACTCTCCTTTTCCAAAGCAGTGTGCATTAGAAAGACCTGACTGACAAGGTTAATCTAGAGCTGTCTGCCAAGCTGCAAAGACTTGTACTGACATATTTCTTCTTTTAAACCTATAGCAACATTTAAAATACAAAGATCCCATAGTGACACTGTCAAACTCAATGCATGTACAACATCTGAACCTAAGGAGACTGTAATTCAGCAGTGCCCAGGGAACACAGTAAGTGAGGAATCTGAATGAACTTCAGATATGTGCTGGGTCAGGACTCAGTCAGGACTCATTCATCTTTCATATAATTAGCACTCTGTTTGTAAGGTCCTATTACTCACCAAAGGCCTCTTATTAAGTCAAATTTAATATTACCAGCAAATTTGATAGCTTATAGGAAAATCATTCTACTAAAAACAGTACTAATGCACTTAAATTACTTGAGAAGGTACAGATACCTCCCAAATGATACTGCTTTGAGACACTTTTACAGTAAAAGGTTGATGGCTGGATCTCTGAATGTACTTTAGCATATTGGAACAGTTGCTTCCAACTCCAGAATCACAGCCTGTCCTGGTTTCAGTTGGGATGGAGATAATTTTCTTCATAGAAGCTAGTATGAGGCTATGCTTTGGATTTGGGATGAGAAAATATTGATAACATACTGATGTTTTCAGTTGTTGCTAAGCAGTCAAGGACTGTCCAGCTTTTCCTGCTGGCCTGCCAGCAATAAGGCTGGGGGTGCACAGGAAGCTGGGAGGGGACACAGCCAGGATAGCTGACCCAGGCTGGCCAAAGAGATATTCCATACCTTATGACGTCATGCTCAGTATATAAACTGGGACAAAGAAGAAGGAAGGGGAGGGGGGAAGTTTGGAGTTATGGCATCTTCTTCCCAATTAACCATTACGCATGATGGAGCCCTGCTTCCCTGGAGATGGCTGAACACCTGCCTGCCCATGGGAAGTGGTGAATGAATTCCTTGCTTTGCTTTGCTTGCGTGTGCGGCTTTTGCTTTACCTATTAAAGTGTCTTTATCTCAAACCACAAGTTTTCTCACTTTTCTGATTCTCTTCCCCATCCCACCGTAGGGGAGTGAGCAAGTGGCTGCATGGTGCTTGGTTGCTGACTGGGGTTAAACCACGATACAGCCCTTGATTCCTAATTTCAGCTACCACTTCTCTCTGCAGTCATCTGTAGACTACACAGAGGTCAATTTTAGATCTCTTAGGCATTTAGAGTTCTACTGCTGAGCTTGAATAGGACTGTCTTCATCCTAACAGAGTATGAACTAGATGCCCAGATCTCCTTATGAACATTAAACACAGGTTACCCTGACAAAAGTTGTCCATCTGGTAAATACACCCAGAACACATGTTGAGCTCTGTGCAGAAGTTTGTCAGATAAGCTTACACATTCCATTGGTTTCTCCTAATTTGTCCTGAATTCATCCACTTATTCAGAATAAGAATTGTAAGAAATAATAGTAAGATCTAATAAATTCCCTCCCCAACAAGGATTCAAATTCATGTCTTCCCTGACAGAAGAGCAGTATAATAACCAAGCAACAGGCAATGTTTGAGCATGATGGTGATGTTTCTCCAGCAAGAAAGGCCTCATAGAAGCCAAAAGTATTCATTCATTAATAACACAGAGGTTGTGGAATTCCATGTGCTTCAGAGAGATGCAGTGCCCAGCTCTCAAATGTTGAGAAATCTGCAATTTAATCTCTGCTATTGTTTGGTAACAAACAGCAACCAGTTAAGATTTATTTCCTTTCAGTCCACTGCAGACATAAGCTTCTTTATTACACCAGAAAAGCATGCATGTGAACTCCAAGGTCAAGCGAGAATTTTATAGGTCAGGAGTTGCAATACAGTCTGTGACATCAAAGGCATTTCAAGAAACTCTGTTTCTTCCCCAGATTTTTGAAACTGTTTCTCTCCACCACTCTCCTTATGTACATACATTAATAACACAGTGCCTTCTGTGTAACTCCCCCTCCCAAGAGAGGCAAAGTTGTATTATGTTTTTCATCCCTCATTACTATCTGTTCTCATTAACTCCATCTTTATTGTACAGTTTATTTCCAAAACATAAACATCAAGAAGCTGATTGTCTCAATTTGGAAGCAGAGAAAGCTGGGTTCAGCGCAGACTTGACCATAGCAGAATGGTTTCATCTTCCTCATTCTCTACCAGGGCAGTGCATCCATGTACAAAATTGGAGAAGCCCTGAAGCATCAGGTTGTAAGAAGCAATACCAGTAGGCAGTGTTAAATTTCAAAGAGAGCTCATACACCCATTCAAAAAACTTGGAAGTTCTATCTACAGCTTATTTCAGACAAATGGAGAAAATAAGTGGACATCCCAGCAAAGAAGTCCAATAGCAGAGAACAGATCCAAGACAATTTCCTTGGTGTCATAAACCTCCACTTTACTCCCAAGACTATCTTTTCTTTCTCCAAAGCAAGATGTGAAGAGTGAATTTGGTTAACTGATCATCAGCTTGAACCACCTCTGTAGTCCCATGAATCTGAGTCCGTTCAAACTTTAAAGAGCAATGGGAGTATCCTACTTCATCTCCACTTTAATCATGACACAGGGAGAGCCAAGAAGTGCTTCTCTCCCTGCTTAGCTAAATCTTCATGATATTTAATTGATGCACAGAATTCAAGTCTTTTTGATATAATAGTGCCAAATTATTTTTGGCTTATCAAGTTTCATACCTCTTGGCTGGATAACTGACTTGACAACTGACCTTCTGTCAGTTCTCAAATTTAAAGATTGATCTTATCTTATGTATCCATGAAGCAGATGGAGATGTAAATTTATTTTTTTAGAGGTAAAGATGGTAAAAAAATATATAATTTGGAAGTACAGCAAATTAATTTTGTTTATGTGTCATCTGTTTCAGTACTTCTTCTTCCTACTACTACTTCTACTACTACTACTACTTATACTGCTACTACTACTACTATTATTTTGTCATTACTGCAAGTCCCCTATACTGCTCAGGCTGTCTGGAAAGCACTTACTCTCTGACACATCCTCAAAGGCACCTGTCTTACACAGTCTTACATAAGTCTTACACAGCTTAAACTATCTAGGTGCCACAAGGCCAATTCTGGGTAAAGAGTTTGATTTTGAACAAATGCTGTGTATTGGAAACACAGAGATCCAGCCTATACATGCCACCTGTGCAGTATGTCTCAAAACAGAAATCCAGCACCTAGAGGGCAGGCTAACACTCTGGCAACATAACACCTCACACAAAGTGCACCTTCAGAAGTACAAGTTCTTCCAGGGATATCATGGGCCCAGCACTTTGCAGACACACCAAGTCACTCCTCTTTATTGCTTAAGGTCTCATTTGCTCATAAACCAACTGAAGGAGTAAATGAACATACCAGGAAGGCAGAGGGCAGCATGTTAAGTGCTCTCAGTTACTTTGACAGCTCAACTCCAGCATTAAGCAGCAAGATCTCAGCTGTATATTGTTCTGTTCTTCATCTGAATGTATAGAAGCCTTGTCACGACCAAGTGGTAGGATCGCTTAGAGAGTCACCATCAAAGATACCAGATTTAATATAGATTTGTAAAAGGGTATGACTTAACACAATTCAATGGCAAGGTTCACTCTATTATTCACTTAACATGAAAAGGTGTACAAAGAGAAACCAAGTTACAATTAGATTGGAATGATTTGCTCATGAATCGAATCAGGCTAATGTGGCTTATATGTATATTGAGGAGAGAAAGTAGGGGAGACCCTCCCATTGAGTCACGAGGTTCAGAGTGGACCAAAATCCACCCCTACTCCCAGACTTGGTCAATGGTTTATGACTAAGGTTAGGTAAGGAAGGTAAAGGAATGCCCTCCTGTTGAGTCACGAGGTTCAGAGTGGACCCCCTTGCTTTCTAGACTCCTTCTCAGAGAGGAGTCTAGGTGCGGCTGAATCCACCTCTAGTCCCAGACTTGGTCAACAGTTTATGACTAAAGGATATCAGGGATTCTGGTGTAGCGCTTGGTGTAACTTTAAAATGACAGCAATCAAATTCACTAACACTATTGAGATAAATCAGAATACCAAATCATATATAACTTGGTAACATAATTAACCTAAAACTTACTAAGATTAATGATATTGAGACAAATCACAGTATTAAATCATAGCAACATACTAAGATCAGACACTTGAAGAGATATAAAGAAAAGAGATAAAAATGTACAAAGGTACCTTTAAATGCCCCCCTCAAATTTGACTGAATACTCACATGGAATGCTTTGCATCACTCAATGGGTGATCAGCCAAGCCTCTGAGTTGATCATGAAATTGAGGGTTCACCGGCTCTGAGAGGCGTCCCACTCAGAAGGAGATGCTGGTTGCAGCCTGCTGTGGTCCAGGAGAGCTCAAAGGGTCTCACTTGGGACCACTGTTTATAGGACTGGGAGATGATTGACTTAAGGCATCTGTAAATTTCCAAGCTTACCACAAATCATTTGTTGGTAATTGCTAGAATTCTTGACATCCCAGTGACGCTGGTACTGATCCACCCGAATCACAGTTAGATAAGGTATGCTCCAAGTTGTCTGAGGATGGTGAGTTACTCCCATCTACGTTAAGTGTGCTTGGGTGCCCTTAACTGCCAAACTCTCTGCTCCAGGGCCAAGGCTTATCAAGCAAGGAGAGATGGGGGGAGATGCACTACCACAAGCCCTTCACCTTCAGTAGTCACAACATGACTTTCATGCATATTTGAATTTATATTTATCACTGTATTTTTGGAATGGGAAGTTACTTGAAAAATACCCACAGTTTGAATAACTATGTCATTTGGGTTCATTTCCTGAGCAAACTTGACACGGGATTTTCAATGCTGTTTGCGCAGACTTGTATAAGTGGCACAAGGAAAATTAAGCATTTATCTGAGCACCAGTTGTTGCTTCCCTTTCCTGCTTCTCTCCTTATTCTCATACAGAATCCCACTAGGGTCAAATTAGATGAGGGCTAGATGAGCAGATAATCTTAGGTTTAACAGATTCACCTGAGACTCAGGAAACCTGTATTTTTAATCCAATATGTGTTATTAACCTCTGCTGCAACTTGGTCTATCACTTCATTTGAGTTTCTCTGGTTACCCTCTGTCTGTCTCATCTGACGAGTCTTTGCTGTTCAGTTTGCCTGTGGTTGTCTCACAACAGACATCCTGTTCCTCCAGCAAAGGTCTGCCTGTGCTGCTGTGACCTTATTTATTTTACATTCAGTCATTTGTGCACATGTGTTCCTCCTGCGTAAGACTTGAGAGAACTTGCATGTACTGCACTGGCAATGCCAGCGAGGGCTTTAGGAGAGAAGCAATGACACTGTGACAAACCTGCCTCCATCCTTACTGCAGAGTTATATAGCTAACACTCATAGTTGCTGCAATCATGCGTAGATGACTCAAAGCTAAGGCAGGATTAGTAAGTAGAGCTGCACTTCCCAACTAGCAATTTGAGGATTTTGCAGGCTTTTGTAGAAATGACCTCACGGCGACTTTTGGGCAATAATATATTATAAAACCACCAGGAGAAGAATAATTATATAGGCTTGATTGGAGTGGAAGAAACTCCTCTGTTTTGTATCATAACTTCCCAGGTCTCCTTTATTTCATTCATTGTCCTTAGAATTAAATGATATTCATTTAAAATTACTAGGTTCATGAAGCATAATGTAAAATTAAGGGGTATGTCAACTTAAAATACACAGTAATCCATCAGAGCAATTAATTGGTGAAATTAGTCATTGTTTCATAAACTGAAAGCAAGTAAAATATATGTTTTCAATTGACAAAAATGTCACCAATATCCTTTAATTATTTATCCAACTAAGTCATTAGTATTTTCTTTATTCTTATAAGGTCAGGTTTTTCACAGTATAGTATAAGCTTGCAGATATCACCACCTCTGCTTCCCAGGTTGACTCCTTCACTTTTTGTGCTGAATAAATAGCACTAAAATGCAGCAATTAAGAATAAAGGCCACCCTCAGGCTGTACATGTGTGGCTCCAGATTTACCACAGCATGAATAAAAGCAGAATTGGGCCTACCTTTCTAACCAGGTTCAAATTATTTCCTTTTCTTATTTTGCCTGTGATTATCGTGGGACCATAATGAACCCAATCCATGCTTTTCAATCCAGTCGAAGGAATTTTATATTTTCTTAATATTTCTCCAAAATTTAGGATGTTTTCAGTAGTTCATTAGTTGCTGACTGCTCCACATATACATGGACTAAAAAAATATGGGTTAAAGAGAATGCTCTGCCACTGAGAACATCCATGGGCTAAGAACATGCTCTGACTTAATGCCCACAAATTGTCACTCTGAAGTCAATTACCACTGAACACAGGTCATGTGCATTCAAGCAGCAATAACTCATTCATTGTGCTACTTGTGATCTTGTAATATTGACTGACTGAGACAGAGCTTTTTGACCCTTCTACAGCCATTGTTAATGGAAATGAGATTTGACCCTGTGAAATTGGAGCTTCAGATTGTTCTTTCAAAATTAAAACATCCATATTTAATCCTACTGCCAAAAGTCCAGAGAGAGAGAGGATTCTAAACTGTAGCCCATAGAGGAATTGCACCTACTGAGAGAGACATGCTCCAAAACCTTCAAACAATGTGTATTTTCATTTTAAAAATACTTTAAGCCTGAAATAATTCATTTGAAATAACTTGGTTTTTACCAAATCCTGGAGCAGTGTTTAAGAGAACCTTGCTGGAGTCCTTAGGAAGTGAGGATAGTGGCACCACGTACACTGAATCTCCATCCACACCGTTTTACAAAGCAGAGACACCTTCTAAATGTACCAGTTGCTGGGCACTGCAAAATCCGTACATCAATCCCCCATGGCTGCCTGCAGAGTCCTTACCTTTGCGCCAGGGTCTGTCTGTAGCTGCAAATACCATGAACACTCCTTCGGACTGACCGGTCCCCAAGATTTTATGAAAACTCCCACTTCACCAGAATCTAGGGAGGAGAGAAAGAGGAAATGGCTTCCATTGACTTTGGGAGAAATTAAAACATTCAACTCAGAAACACTGTAATAGTTCAGTTAATTAATTTAACCTGGGAACTACAACAACCGTAAGATATCTGCATGAATGCCACACTGGACTAGTAGCTCATCACCAAATCACTCACAGCACGACCACATGTCCAACCACCCAAATCCTTGAAGACATGCCTCTAGGGGCTCAAGCCTCGCTTGAGAACCAATAGGTTTCAGGAGTCTAAGGCACTGGTATTTTTCCCCCTGTAAGCCATATTATTTTGGTCTTACTATGAATTGCTTTAAATGAATACACATCAGCTAAGGGAATTCCATTCCTAGACTGCTTGAAGGGTCAGAACTCTTACTTCAAAATTAATTAGTGAACATTAATTACTCAACAACAGTTAAGAAACATTTGAAAGGAAAAGGAATATCGAGAAATACCATTAGTAAATACATTCCTGAGGAAATTATTTAATTAGTATTTAATTACTATTAAAGAAATTTATTAGTTATTAAATATTAATTACATAAAGCACCATTTTTAAACTGCTATTCATAACTTAACTATTTATACCTATATTTTTTTTTTCAAGTGTTAAGTGCATCATTTCTCATTAGGAATAGAACAGAGCAAATGTTTTATCCATGGGGTTGATTGCTATTCTGGCTTGACCCCAGCTGCAAGCCTGTCATCTTAGATACCATGACACAATTCTTAGCCCTTTGGAGTTAAAAAGCAGCTCTCATGTGATAGTAGAAAGTAGTTTCTGTCACCTATGCAAACCAATACTGCCCCTTGATTGAAGAAATAGGTACTAATTATCCAAGATGTCCTGGATATTCAATAACCGCTACAACAAATTGCATCAAACATCAGATTTGTCTCTTGTCACTGATTTCTGCCCCCTTCAGAAGAGGGACGACTTCACCAACAGCATCAGGAACCCTTTGAAGACTGTACAACCAGCCCTTGGCCATGATAACATTCCTTTGACAGAACATTACAGTGAATAATAAAATAAATAATAGGACTATTTCTGTGCACAGTTTGGAGACTAAGAAAGTGATTCTTATTTTGGTGCTTTTGCACTTTGTGAGGTGTTCTAATGATTCTTGCAACACCATTTGTGTTCTGCTTAGCAACAGAAAAATAGTAATTTCCCCGAAGTCCTTATAGAGGACAAAGTACATGGTCAAATAGCTGCATTTAATGCCAGATTATCTAAACCATTGGGAATTGGTAGAATATCAATGGAATACAGTGTTTGCTGAGGAACAAATATAATTCTTCAGTTTTCCAAAGAATATTTAATATTGCCTTAGGTCTCATTCCATCCTTCCATCTGTTTAAAGGTGTTACAGAGCAGCCTGACTCCTACTAGGTTTAATTACATTTCTTAACTCACAGATCTCGAGTTATGATTTTTTTTCATAATTCGTTGCAATTTCAAGATGAAGCAGGAGAGAAAAAACAGTATTTGCTTATGACCCAGATTGCTCAGTTAAAAAAAAAAAAAAAGGAAAAAAAAGTTCTCCTGCTGTTTTTTAATTGGAACCATCTGTTATTCCATTTCTTTCCTGTAAAGAACAAAAAATTTAAACTCTGGTCTAGGTGTCATCTATAACTAGCATGAAAAGTTAGTGCCCTAAGTTTGGGATGGAAAGATGTTAGGAGATGTTGCAGATCATATACTAGGTATCAGCATTGTTATTAGAGACAAGGAAAAACCTAAACAAACCTTGTTAAAATTCTAGAATGAAATTTAACCTTTCTTTTTTCCTCATATACTTTTCTGAAAATATTTGTGTAGTTTTGTTATCTTTCAAAACACTGTAAACCCCCCTTTCTTTTGGTGTTTGGAAACGTTCCAGTGCATTTTTTTTATATTTCTAAGGAAGGATATTCTAAAACTCCTCTGGGCATCCTGACCAAGGGCAGAACTACCCTCAGTGTGATTTTTTTCCCCTCATATTTTACCAGAATTTGCCTTGCTGCAACTTGTGTCCAGCTCCTCTCAAATCCTCACAATCTGAGAATAGTCGAATTTAACTTCCTAATGGGTGATTATAGACAAGGTGAGGACAGAAGATACTCCCCTTTGTTTTCTCCTCTCCAGGTTGAACAAACACCTCTCCTAGCACATGCAGGCCCTCAGCCATATTCATGATGCTCTTCTGAGGTCCCTCCAGTTATTCAACATCTTTCCTATACTGGGAAGACCCAAACTGGAAACAGCACTCCAGATATGGTCTCACAAGCACTGAATAGCGGGGATCAATCATTTGCCTCTGCTTGCTGGCAGACCTCTTGCTAACACAACTCAATACACAGTCAAAATTTCATAGCTGAAAGTAAGACATGGCATACTCTATGCTAATCCCATTAAAAATAGATAAGAAAATTATCTAGGACCAGAGACTGAAAATATTACATTAACATCTTAACTGTATATGAAATCAGACCACAAAGAAGTGTAAAAAGAAGAGAAGCTAAAAGTGTATTAATTTTCAGATCAGGAAATATCAATGCAAGCAAATTCCATGCCAGAGATGTAATAATCTGTGGTGGTTTACAACTAGTACTTCATTGCTATTTCTGAAATAGTATTATTGTTCATTTCTTTTTTTCATCTCTATTTCCCCTGGAGATGATCATGCACTAACATTGGGGCCACTGAAGAGCAACAGGGGGAGGGAACATCCTGTAGATCAGGTGAATGAAATTATCCATCAAAGGGAAACTTAAGAAATAACTTCAAGTATAATTTTGCTTGTATTGGAGAATCATATTGTTATAGATCTGCTGTTAGATGATATCTATGATCACCTAATATTCCTTATCGTAAGATCTCTTCCTTTCTGGTCTCATCAGCAGGGTAGTACCGGATTTAAAAAAATATACACTGTATATATAAAATTATTTTACAAGTATATTCTGTTTCAAAAGACCTTTCCAGGAACATCTACCCTAGGCCAGCACAGAGCCAGCACAGGTGTGACAGGGCATGTTTTCTGGGGTCCTGCATCACAGTAATTTATAACGTGCTTTCATCAGTCAAAAAAAAAAAAAAAAAGCACTATATTGGTTTTGCTTCCTAAGTATCCTGCCAAACTTCATATTTTGGAGTATAGCAAATCTGAAGTATTTTAAAATATTAACTTTCCTGCAGCCATCCAAGGCATGCTCTGAAGTAAGACAGTGTTCCTATTGACATATCACTGCCAGCAGACAAGCGTTGGATTTTTTTTTCTCAAAAATGTTTGATGTCTCTATAATGATACCTGTTTTTTCCACTGACAATGACAAGAAAAGTCAGTTACAGTATTTCTTCTTCTTTCCTGACTCTCTTTGAAATGCTGAGTAAAACAAATATTTCTTTGTCAGAAGGCAGAATTGCTGAAAATAGTAAGGCAGAAGAAGCCACAAAATGGAATATTCATAAGGTGTTTGCATTTGACGTGATGTAAATTGTTCCTAGTATTACTGCTTTTAAAGACCAAAGTATTTTGCATCAGTCTGTCATTCATTTCTTAATTCCACATTAAAATAACTATATGGATTAAATAGTAATGTTCAGACCTTTTTTTTTCCCCCTGCATGGAAAGGAAAAGAATTCACGACATATGAATTCCATTGTATCCCCCCCACCTTTTTAGGAAGTTCAATACAGAACTTCAATATATATATACCCTAATGAAAATCTCCTGAGAATACTCTGTTCAGGTAGAATCAGCTTCATCTAGCTTTGAACATTTAGGTGAAGCAACTAAGTGTGAAACCTAGATGCCTGAAGAAAGCTGTATATTCAATGATGAGAGATGCATACCCCTGGATTATGATACATACAATTTAAAATATCACCTCATTTAAAATATGTGTTTAAAGTCAGATAAATGAGTCTGAATCATAAAGCTCTGTATGTATAAGAAAGGTCATGAAAGGATTCAGCGGTAGAAGCAAAAGGGGACAATTGTTGACCATGCTTCCTACCTTACAGTCCTGGCAAAATCTCAGGATAAAACATTCCTCCTGACTGTCTCCCACAGTTGGCTCAGATTCAGTTTTAGATGAACATTTTTTCATTAATATGGTTGAAAAGTTTTACCCACCCCTAATAGGTAGCACAGGATGTTGGTGAAATAATTTTAGAACTCAGTAGACAGAAATGCATTGGTAGCAACACCAAAAGTATTACAGCAAAAGCAAAACAATGAGATGTACTCCAGTCTTGGTGTTTCCAAACACAGATTTATAATTTCGTCTACAGCCAACTTCGTTTTGAATGCCAGTTATCTTACTTGCAGATCAGCTCTGGGAAAAACAGAAATATCATATTTGGAAAAACTATAGCACGGGGAGATTTCACAGCCTTCAAAATAGATAATTTTAGTCCCTTGTTCCTAGATTCAGTTTATTGGATTCAACAGGGTGCCTTCCACCTAAAAAATTAGAATCTTAAAAATGTGTCCTAAGTGGCTTTCTATGGTGATATAAGAGATCTTTCATAACCCCTAACATGGAACCCAAATCTTCTTACTGCTTATCCACCAATTAATAGTCAAAATCTTATAAAAAGCAGAGCAACTGACACTGCTCTATTTACTTATTTAGCTCAATATAACTATTGGTGTTCTCTTTTAGGAAGGCTGTCTCTGAAGAGCTCCTAAAACATTTTGGCTTTTAAGCAGTTGTGCCTCTCCTTTACTCACCTGTCAAAGGGAAATTGTCTACTAACCGAATCATATTCCCACTTTGTTAAGATCAGCTGCACAACATCCTTCTCTCTCATTTGCTCTTCTACTCAGCCTTTGAGGGCCACCCTGGCATCTGATTTGGTGTAAGAGTGTGTTAAAGTTTCCTGATAACTTTGCCCAGCCGTCCAGATCAGAGACCCAGAGACCTGGCATTACAGTCCTGCATTATTTCCATGACTCTTCCTGTTGATCAGTAACAAAGCAAGACAAAAGGGAAATACTGGCTCAAAAGCTAGTAATTGGAACAAGAGTTCATTTTGTTTTCATTTCCCCTTACCTTGTAATAATTTGTAGTGCACAAGTGGGTTTTGTGTTTTGTCTCTTCATTACCCTTGAAGCTACTCTCAGAAAAAAACCTATCAGACCCCAGACTCCAGGCACAGCCATGCCATTAAGATCTATATGCCAAGACCACCATGCATTTCCCTTAATGTGAGACTGAAGACCAAAGCATAATCTCAGAACAAACATCTAGTTTTTTCTGCTGGGGCACACAGAAATCCCCCTTCCTCTAGTTCTCCAGACACTGGTCCCTGAAGCCCTGTGGAGCTCCTGGTCCAGTTCTGTGGCAGTTGTTAACAACAAAAGAAACCATAACTTGTCAAGAAGGACTTCCTGCCTTAATTAAGAGGAATGGGAACAAAACCAAAATAAGGTCTTAAAACTCCCTGAGAAAGACTGAGAAGGACAATTTTAAAAAGTGTTTAGGTACCTAGAAATGGACACAAGCACCATGCAGGATTCTCATGAACAGTCATGGACCATGCTCCCTGTAAAATCAACAGGGCAACTGAGAAAAAAAAAAAATCCTTCCAGGGAACTATTCAGCCTATGAAACACCTAAATGACTAGGATTTTGGCCCATATGGATGATACCCTTAGTGGGACCAACTGCTTTTAGCTACACTGCTGGAAATCTGGGGTCACTCTGCTGTGGTCACACGCAAAGATGGCTTTTCTGAAAGAAGATCTTTTCCCTACAGCTAGTGCCATCAAAATCTGACTGGAGGCAGCACTATGTTTTTCAGTTCTGCTGTCCTTTCGATCTGCCTGGATTTGCATGATCAGGAGATAGTATTTAAACTGGAGGGGCTGTTTCATCAACGTAGGGAAAAGAAGAAAGCACCATGGCCAAGTCCTTTAAAGGCCTGCTGCCTCTGAGCATGTTTTACTATTTGAAATGAAGAGACATGAATAACAAAATAAAACTTCAGTGACAAACTGCTGGCTGCAATTCCCAGAAACACATCTTCCTCCTGGAACCCCCCTTCTTCTTTTCATTTTATAACTCCCAAGATGCAGGTTATGAAGAAACTCTTTAAATCTTTCCTGGTACTTTACTCAGGATATGCCTATACTTCAGTCTGCAGTGTTCTGTGAATACACTTGAGGCTGCTTTAAATGAGCTAGGTTAGATCCTGAGACTCAGTTGCCTTGTAGTAGCACAGTGCTCAGTATAAGCTAATTCTTTCTGCTTCTTGAGGTTACAGAGGGATTAATGCTAAGCAAACAGACACCCTCTTCTGGTGGAGGAACTACAAGGAGAAAGAGAAATGGTGCGTTTCATCCACACTGTCAAACAAAAATTACAAGGGGGGCCAGTCAAATATGTTTTTTGAAAAGAACAGGTTTCTGTTCAGAAAACGATGATTAGACCTACACCACAGGAGTTCTTAGGATGGCAATGAATTGGCTGGCATTTTCAATGACAGCAAAGAAATCAGAACAACTAAAGGTTTTGTTTGGTGTGCATTATGTCCATTTTTCTTCTATTTTGTATTTCTGTTGGAATAAGATTGTATCAGTGCTTACAAAACAACTGCTCCTTATGCTGCATTGCTTTGTTTTTAAAGAATTACTTAACTGGAAATTTAAAGCCCTTCTAGTTGCATTGCAAGCAGGGATCTGCACAATGTACCACAGAGGGACCGAATGCCTTAGTCTCTTCCTTCGGTCTTACCTTAGCTGCCAGCTTGATTATTCTGCTTGTGCTCTCATTTATAAGATTTGACCCCCAGACACTTATATGAAAATTTACTGTATTTATACAGCTCTGTTTCACTAGCACTGTAACTGTGAGTAGTATCTCTGTAGAAGCTGCCATAGCCCTGATACTTCCCAGTAGGAGTTTCATTCAGATATTATAGGGCAGGATGGAGGTTTGAATAGGTGTTTGAACATATGATGAAGCCTTCTAAATTAAACAATGGAAAAATAAAATAAAATTAATAACCAACCTCAGCTCTTCCACTTCCATAGTTATTCAAAGAAAAGATACCTTCTCTTTAACCCAATACTCATTGCTCTGTTAGACTACTAGCTTTTTAAAAAAACAAAGCAGCAGTTGAAATACTTTAGGGGTCATTTTCACTTCTCTGCATTACAGTATGACAGTGACAATACATCTCAGATCACACTGTCAGCTCTCTGTTAAAATAGCCTTTCCTTGTATGTAATGAAACTTTTTCTTCATGTAGCCATATGAATATTGATACGAATGATCTTTTCATTGCAAAACATCGTTGGTGTCAGGAATTTATAAACACAGAACAATGACAGAGACCCTGCCTCAGCTCATTTGGTAAGAACTGAATTTTCTCTGATTTGAAGAGACACGACCAACCACAAAAATTGATGAGAAATTGCTCCCAGGTTCACTTCTAAGTGCTACCATGCTATTTTGATTAGTACTGAAACTTGGGACCTCATTGTGGGCACAATCTGTAGTCATTATACAAGAGAAGATGTACTCCAAGATAAAGGACAAAATCTTGACCACATACTCATGAGATGAATCATGTAAGAATTCTTACTGGGGAAATGAGACTTCTACTTTGGAAGACTAGAGGTATCAGGTCCTTTGCAGGAACCGAGTGCAAACTGCTAATGCTTTTCTGACAGAAGGAAAAACAATGGTAAAAATAGGAATATGAGCACAAATGTGACTGAGCAGCTTTACTCCATCTGATAATATCTTTTTGTAATTCAGAAAAGGACTTAATCATGAATACTGCCATAATGAAGGCATCTAGAAATAGGAAGGGGAATTAAAGCTATCTGCAGCTGAGATGCGCAAAGTCAGGAACACCTGTATTTCATTTATTCATTTGTTTAATATTCTATTGTTATTATTTTAGTTGACCCAAAGAGGACTAGGCTACTTGTTAGCTACATTGCATTATGTTCTTTGCTAACAATAAAGTGGGGTTATCCCCAAAGTCCAAAGGGATACATGGGACTGACATGATGTTAAAATACTTGCCCCTAGAATCTGAAAGTAAAAAGTCCTATAGGTGTTCAGGATATGTACAATATCCCATCGAAGACATTAACTGTTTGACTTTTTGAGGATATAGAAAAGCTTCAGCTGTCACACAATTCCATCATAAGGAAAAGTGGGTCAGCAAATACGTACAGACTTGCAGTACTGAATTTTGTTACTATAACTGGTCTCTAATACACTGTAAAAATAAAATGATAAATAAACACACAGAGCAGACTGAAATTCTACAGTTCTTTCTACATATGCATAGAGAAACATTGTCAATGAAAAATCAAAGTTAAAAGCAGTTTCAGGACCTGTGCTGGTTCCAGAGTCCTCAAGCCAATTTTTGACAAGTACATATTTTCTATTATATACATTTTTTCTCTCCTCTGTGACTGCCTGAGATACCCACACTAACAACAGGATGTTGTGTAGGTAGTTATACAAAAGGATGTGGAAAACTGAATGAACACAATGTCAAATGGAAAAAGGAAATGTACTAAAAAAGTACAGATGAATTATGTTTTTTCTAGTATTACTTATACACTTGATTGATTGATGAAACTTGAAGTGGAAAGATGGTCTCATGTTTCAAATGACGGGCATGGATTCTGACAAGTAAACTCAGTTCTCTTGACTTCCTGGTTAACCTGAAGTTAATTCATTTTATTCATATAAACAATACAGACATTGTTCCCTTCCTTTCTTGTTCATCTACTGAATTGTAAACTCTTCAAGGCAGAGATCTTCTCACATTATAAATGGGTACAGCAGCTGACGCAGAGAGGTCTATAAATGTAAAGTTATAAGGTAAAACCTCCCCATTCTTTCCTTTATTTCCTCCAGCTGAAGCTTGGTTAGCTCCCTTTTTCCAGCCTACTGACTTGTGCCTGAGGAGTGAATCCTCCCTTACCAAACTGAAGCAATGGAAGAGCGCGCCATTGTCCTTATATGCGTGTTCCCAAAGTTAACCCTCACCATTGAGAATATAGATGCTTAGATTCATAGAATAAGGCTAGAAGGGACCTATTGAAATCATCTGGTCCACCTGCCCTGCTTAAAGCAAGGCCAAGTCCAAAGCCAGATGCAGCTGCTCTGTGTTTTATCCACTCAACTTTTGGATTTCTCAATAGAATCCATAAACTCTTTTTCTAAGTTTTTTTTTTGTTTGTTTGTTTTTTGGTGGTGGTGGTCATTTTGGGGTTTTTAGTGGTTTGTTTTTTTAATTTTTGGAAGGGTTTCTTAAATCTTAGCTCTCAGTCAATTTTCTGAAGTTATTTTAAAGCCAGCTGAAAGCTGACTGTAAGTTGACACAGTTGACTGTATTTTTCTCTCTCTCAGTATTTTTTTCTTATGTTGTGTAAAGTTAAAGAAATTTTCATATAAGAAACTGTTTCCACATCCAGACAGAGTGACCTCAAGTTTCATCCTTATATTCTTACCCTTGTTTCTCATTTTTCATGCTTTTTAAATTAATCATGTTAATTTGCAAAAAGTCAATGGATATAAAGGTAATGGGGTTTTGAGAAAGCTGTTAACAGTAATTTGCTTAATTAACAAATCATGTATAAAATCATGCTCGCTATAAACACTGCTGTAGAGCAAATACAATCCATTAAGACTCATAAGAAGGCATCATGTTCTGCTCTGTCAAAAAGGTTTAACTGACGACGATCATGTTTTGAAACCTGAAAGCTGGAAAAATGCATAGTCCCCTCTTCTACATCCATTAAACTCTCCCAGACTGCAGGCTACTTGGGTCCTAACCTGCCAACTGCTCTGATCTGCGCTGAAATCCTGTATAGCTAAAGGGTATATGTCATATCGCATAATGTATTTAACAGGATACCACTTGGAAGTTAGTGGTGTCCTGCTTGTGGGAGGGGGCTGGAAACTGTTAGGAATGGTGATAAAATCAAGCAGTAGGGTATTATTAGGATATGTTGAAATGGGCAGAAAAGTACTGCACGTAATGACCAGCTCCTCCAGTCACAGAGGAAAAGACAGAATATCTTCAAATCCTTACAGCAGATGTAAAGTACATATTTTATTGTAGCAAACCACCTCTGCATTGATGAACCAGTTAATGAGATCCACCAGTTTCAACTTGTCTTATTAAGGTGCTTCTCACTCTGCTAGGTAAGCATGACAGATCTGCCTGCAAGTCAGGGAGTTACCAGCCAGGGCAAGGGCTGGTCAGACACCAGGAATTCAGTAGAATTTTTTCCATTCACCAGATGGATCTACTTCCTTTAGAGTGATATTGTTTTAATGAAGTGAATGAGGCTGCTCTGATTTATTCCATGAAAGAAATTATTTTTTCTTTCTGCTTCCTTTTGCCTTTGATTTGTGCAACAGTTTGCTGTTGTCCTTTATGATATTAGCTGATCACTAGTTTGCAATGACCACTATAGTAGCTGACAGGTTTCAGATCTTGCTTTGTCACATTCAAACCTAGACTTCCCAGGTTTCCATCCTTGAGGTGTCAGAGACTTCATTATTCAGTTATGACTAAAGGCAAGAGACAGGATCATCTTTAACAGTGATATGAGAACTATGATGCATTTAGACATGAATAGAGACGAATTAAATCACATTTTCTGGAGGACACTTTGTAACAAAGGTCAGGAAAATTGTATATTCACGGAATCACAGAATCACTAGGTTGGA
>NW_010555643.1:0-13874 GCF_000687285.1 Phaethon lepturus
CCGACAGGAGCAGGGGCTCGGGAGCAGCAAACGAGGGTCATGCTTTACGCGGGTTTTAGCAAATGTGCAAGATCCCACCCGCTGCTGGAGCCACACTTCCACCCTGTTCAGAGATGTACCCATATTTCCTAACTTCTACTTGCAGCAGGCGGTAAAGAAGTTAAAACTGAAACTATTTTTTTTCTGTCCCCTAAATCAAATCACCTGTACCCAGAAAAGCAACCTGCAAGCCTGCTTGCATTTTTACCCAGAAGCTTGTAAGGATGAGGAGACTGGGGTCATGACAAAGTTACTGCTGGAAAATTAAACCAGGCAAATTCAGTACTTGCCGGTTTGGTTTTTAATCCTTGCCGAAGGATGCGATAACATCTGGCCACTGCCTTGAGAAGCTGGTTCTGTGCTGGGGGCTGGCACACAGAGATGCCCTGCGACAGGAGGAAGACTGGATTGGCACCACGTGCCTGGAAAGCGGTTTGCAGAGCGAGCGCACCAGGAGGCAGCCTCAAGGCAGGACAGAGTGGACTAAGCTAAGGGTGAGATGCCTGCTACATCCCCCTTGACAGCATAACAAAGGAAATTTAGAAAAAGATTGTCTTGGCACCCCCCCTCCAGCTGAAGGTGGCTGCGGGACAAAGAGCTGTAGTGCTGGACCAGGACGTATGGGACAGTACTGAGGAGAAGTCAACAGCCCGGGCTCCAAGGCCGATGCTCTGCATCTGGAAGTTACATCCTATCCTGTTCACATCAAGAGCAGTGTTTTACTCTAAAAACTGAGCATTCCTACTCAAGAGGATTCAGCTGATGCCTTTTGTGGCACCGAGTACATAACATGAACAGCAAACCAGCCACAAAACCTCATTTTCTACCATCGTGCTGGAGATGAGGAGGTGGGGAGCGTTTCCAAAGACAGCAAAGACACATGCTGGATTGTAGCAAGGACCTGGAGCTTCAGGTTAGTGAAATACAGAAAGGGTGTCATGTCTTACCTTGTCAGAGGACTAGCTTTGTCAAGCCTGGCCCTGTGGGAATAGCTGTGGTCCAGTGAGCATCCCACGAGCAGAGCCTCGAGCAGGAAGCCCAGCTGAAAGCCTTGCCTGGTCCCAGCCAGCCTGGAGATGCTGCAGCAATCGGGGCTCACCCCAGTCAGCTGTGGGCACTTGGGGGCCCACGGGCACAGCCCTTCCAGCCAGGATGTGACACTGAGGGGAGGGCACGGCCCTGCTTGGTTTCAGATCCACATCCTTGACAGCAACACCGTGTTAGGCTCCTCAATGAACATGAAATATTCTGCAGTTTATGGGATTTCATGCTATAATTGCATATATTACTTTAAAATGAAATTTGGCTTTCAATTAGCTCTTTAGTCTATTAGAGGTAGATATTGCAGGTGAAGAAGATTCCAGATACGTTTCCATTTGCAAAGGATGCAATAAAGGGTTGTGAGTAGATCAGTAGTCTTTCATGTTTTAAAAACAAGCAGGATGTTGCTGCCGAGCCCGGAAGAACCGAAGCTCGCAGCTAGACTGAGCAGGGGACGAGGGGCCACAAGCAGGCCAGCTTGGGAAGAGAGGCGGGTGGCTGCATTTGGGAGGCTTTTAAACTGCAACTTATTTACAGCATTTCAGCATTTACAAGGAACAACAGAGGACACAAAATGAACAGAGAAACACCAAATTTTGAAAATAGGTATATTTTAAAATTTGAACCAAGTACAGTTTGGTACAGTTTGCATGTATTGCATGAATCACATGCAGGTGAATACTATAAAAGGTAAAAATACCTGTGCACGTATTTATAAATCCAAGCATTTACATGTAATTTATAAAATTTTCATAGCATAAAATATCTGTGATTCAGAACAGAAATTTTACAGATAAAACTGCATGAATGTCAAACCGTGCCTTTCTTGGGGCCAACTGATTTCACCTCACAGGTTCAACACTCAGCTTGCTGTCAAGTTTTTTTCCCAGTTTTGGTCCCATCCAGTGTGTCCATGTGGTCCCTCCACAGGGCTTCAGCTCTTTATACACCCTTAACAGAAGATGCTTAAAGGTGTTTTAAGGCCTGATGGCAGCACTTCTGTGGTGCATGGGAGAGAAGGAGACTGAGGACGGGACCCAGTGGCTTTGGTAGCCCAAATCCAGTGCTCACCTGAGGGCATGTGTGAGCAGGCTTGTGCCCTGCTGAAAGACTCGATGAAGCTGTTTGCATGCACATGTAAGGGCCGCACAGCCAGATTTAAAACAGTTTATCCAAATCTAAAAATGATCAAAATTTCTGCTTGCATTTCTTCTGGAGACTACCAACCTGGTTTTAAAATCGCACGGCTCTTTCACATGCACACCTCCCGCTCCTCAGACAAAGCTCCCAGCTACCTTTTTTTTAACTTGATTATATTTATCCAAGCAGCCAAACCGATGGCAAAGCACCTCCTTTACATTCTTCAGGTTAATTTTGCTTGCAGCCAGGAAGACGAGCGTAGGTGGTTAAAAAGCTGGCTTTTACGTACGTGCTGCCAGGGAAAGGCATGGGGACCATGCTTGGAGCTCCACAGTCATAGCATGCTGCATTTTTCCAGCCAAGCAGACCGCATTCACCGCTGTATTTCTCAACAGCTCATCGGTCCAACAGCAGATATATATGTTTTTTTTAAACAAGCAGCCTGAGTTACAGTGACGACCCTTCAATGAACACTCCTCGACTGCTATTCTACAAGTGTATACACAGTATTGCAAGATGCATGGAAGACCAACCGTAATGCTGTGCAGCACCAGAAAATGATGGCATCTCACTGCCACACGTTGTAGTCACCAGAGTCACCACTCAGCTCCTTCCACAACGTGGTTTAAGGACACTACTTGTCACCGAGGCCCTGCACAACAGGAAGGGCTTTGTCCCATCTCCTAGACAGGGAAGCTAAATCAGAGTTAAATAGTTTGAACACAAGCCTCAACATTGTGGTAACAGCTCTGCTCCGTTGTATGTAGGTAAAACATCTTTTAGCGCAGGCTTTCATATTACTATTCAAGATGGATTTGTTACAAATAACTTTAAATGTTTTGTGTTGGATTTTTCTTTCTTCTATTTTACTTTTTAGTTGTTTTTTTTAAAGGATTGCAGTGGGTAAAACCATACACACAGAACTAGCCAGGTCCAGTAGTGCCGTCAGAAGACACTATGACAAGCGACAAGTACAATAATCATCAGATTGCGTTAGGGAAATGCACAGCCCTACCCAAGCGTGGCCATCTCTGGTCTCTGCCGATGCTGGTTGCTGAAGAAACCTGCCATCTTGGCCAGCAGGACGCTCCCACTGAAGCCCGACAGTGGGAAGGTACCAGCACTTGAAAGGCTCCACCTCCCTCCATTTCCACATCACCTTCCCATCTTGCGCCGCTCGTCCTTCGCCCCCAGTCCTCAGGGGATAACGGGGTGCAGACAGAGCTCTGCACGTCCCAAGGATGGCTCTTCGCTCTTGGCTGGTGGCCTCTTCGCCCACCCCACCAGCCGCTCACTGCCCTGTGCCCCAGACGCGAGCCCTTCCTTGGCTTGCTCTCCTGCTTTAGCAGGAGCAACCCCGTGGCCAAGCAGGCGGTTTTGCAGCCCACGGGGGCCAGCGTCCCACAGGCACAGCCACGCTTCCCGGCACCCCAACCCCACAGCAAACCAGGCGCTGCTGCCATTCCAGCAGGGATTTTGGCTTTGTACTCTGTGCTTGTCATCTTCAGTCATCTGGGCCAGGGGTCTCTAATTATGGGACACAGCGGGGTCACTGATTTGTAACCCAAAGTTATTTGTGTACAGCGATTCCCACGACTGTTCCATATCAGGTATTTTAGGCCAGTGCAGAAAGGCACAAAACACTTTTTGGTCAAGTTACCAGCCTTGATCGACTCATCGCGTCTCTGAAATAGTGGTGCCATGCGTTACTTTGTAAGGAAGGCGCTGCGCTCACATCAATCCTAACAGCTCGTGCAGCAGCGGCACAATCACAGTAGCAGTGAAGCCAACGGAGGAGTACGTTATAAATTTATACGGCACTTCAACTTCCAGTCGTCTTCGGGCTTCCAGGTCGCCAATGGGAAACTTGTACCGATAACCCAGCATGCCAAGGACCACGCTCTTCATCAGCCGGCGCGTCAGTAGAACAACAAAGATGCCTACAAAGAACCTGGCTAGCACGACCGCCACTATTTTAGTGGTAATCAGAGGAAACCCAAGCTGAAAATTTTCACTGGTGTAGGCTGGCGCAGCATACTGGTTGTTTAACCAAAATCCCACAGTTGCTCCAGCTCCTGCTCCTAAGATAGTAGTGGTGTCTCCCCTGGTAGGGCTGTAATAGTCTAGTTTGGGGTAGTTGTAACATAAGACAAGAGGCACAACTATGGAAAACAGTGGACAGAAGGGACTAGTTAACAGCAAATGATCTATCATGTCCCACACAGGATATAAGACCACGAGCAGCACAGCCGAAATCAGCGCTCCACCGATCACGTCCTGCAAAGAGATCACGTTTAAAAGCTTTGTGAGACCTGGAAGGTAAAACAGAGATTCTTGGGTGATGACAAAACACCAGCATGTGCATTCGCGAGCACGCAGCAGCAGAGGAATGCCCTGAATTCACAGCGATGGCACTGCCCACACACGGTGGCAACCCAGAGCTTGTGCTAAACAAAACATGACAATCTGTGAACCCAACCTTAGCCTTGTCCATGTGAATATATCTATTGTCTCATATTTTTACCCTGGACAGGTGAGATTCTCACCGGCTTTCATGTTTTAAGGGCACTCTCCACCTACGACCTCAGTGGAAAAGGCACGTGCACGGCTCCATCTCAGGGACAATATCACAGTAAGCTGCCTTCCTACAAACCCTTCCTCTCCCATAGTCCTACAAGTAATTTCATTATATCAGTAGGATTGTTGCTCGCTTGCTTTGCATAAACAGGAAGATGCTGTCTGTTGTTAGGGGCAAGCACCCTGTCCAGGAACACAGGCTCCTGGGGAGAAAAGCGCAGAGCTGCGGGACACGGTGCCATGATTTCTGCCCACCGCGGCAAGAGGTAGGCACCGCCGGGCAAGAATACATCAAGGAGAAATTTGTTGCCCACGTCTCTGAAATCTGGCTTGTAGTTAAGAGCCTGAGGCAAGCACATAGTTAAAACCTAATTTATTAACAGAGGCAAATAAGGTGTTTTGAGAACTTGATTGCTGTCAACTGCAAGGCTGGGAAAGGAGAGACGAGCTAACCCCGAACAAAAGCTGTCTGTACGAGGAGCGGCCAGATAAAAAGCAATATAACAAGTTTCCCCTTGCTGCTCTCCCGGCGTTGCTCAGGAGGCAGCGGAATTTGTATTCTGACCATGAAATGCCCTGCAAAAGCTAGCGTTCATCACAGACAGAAATATCCTCTTCTCAAGATTGTGTCTTTTTCATGACAGTTGACCACTACCGTGCTTGGTCACAGTCTGAAATGAATTATTTATGAGAACTTCATTTGTAGTTAGGCAGGAACGAGGGGACTTTTTCACAACAGAAATATTTAATGACTTTCTGGTAAATGCATGACTCCGGTATGGCTGAACTCTAGCTGTTTACAACTTCCAGGCAATGGATTCACAGCACATTTGGTTTTAAGCAACTCCCAGAGCCGTTTTGCATATTCCTAATACATATTTCCGCTTAAATTTATTCCCTCGTCCATGACATGAGCATAGCCATGGACATACACAAAGTTGTTCGCAGATGTCTAATGTGTAAAATACCATTAGGTGTCAATATTTCGCTTCAAGATTTTCAGATTATAACTTTACACACCAAGGCATGTTTTAGCCTAACAGTAAGTAACTGCATTGACACAAAAGAGCTGGGGGTCGCCCCCGGCAGCGGTGCCCAGAGATCCCATCACCTCGGTGCACCTCCGCTTCTCCCCTCACTATTTGTCTGCTTCGTATTAGAGGAAAGAAGTTCTGACATCTCACTATCCCCTCCACGCATGACTAAGGAGTAAAATTCAAAAGCTGTTCACGTGCTTTTCTGTTCCAATTGAAGACATTTAACCAAACATTAACGTTCCCCTAACACACGCTTTGCTCGGATTTGCCCAGCGGACTCCAGCAGTTCCCAGCCGGGGCGCAGACACCCTCTATTTACATTCTGAATTTTATTATCCGCCCGCTCAGCCCCAAGGCAGTAACACAGCCCCTGTAGTTTTCAGGCAGGACCCAGATAACCAGCTCTGCTCCCAGCCCGCGGCTTATACCAGTGGTCTCCCAAGTGAGTGCGCAAGGCAACCCGTTGGGCTGGGGGAAGAAAATACTTTTTGCGCCACCAGTAAAATAGAAAATAGGGAGATACATATTTTTAAGTAGTGTTTACTTCATCCTTACCTCATATTTTTTTTAATTCTATTTTTCTGCATGTTTTATGGTGTATTCATCAATATAGTAATACATGTATATAATTCATAAATAAGTATACCTATATGGGGCATGTATGATAAAAATTTTTTTACTGATAGGGATGCACAATCAAAAAACGATGGAGACTGGCGCTTTGTACTGTTTTTTCCCCCCGTCCAGCAATATACGTGCATCTCATTTTGGAACCTCTTTACTAGAAGCTGACGGGGAGTGTGGGAGGCTCCCGGCCACAGCCTGCGGGAGGGACTCCCTTTGGTTCTGGTACGCCCGGGCAGAGGCTTGATTCTCTGAACACCCAGAAGAGGCGGGTGAGTTCAAGACCAACACTTTACAAAGACATTCAGCAGTGCAGAATTAATTATTTCCCCCCTCGCCTGTTAATCTAAGGAGGAGGTGGGAAGAGAGAGGGGGGATGGCGCTGATTTCTGTGAGAAAAACTGCTTTTCTGGACTCTCCCTGCTGCGCAGCCAGGAGCGGGACCTTAGCTCTTCCCGGCGGAGGAGCTGCTGCTGGCACTCCCAGGAAGCACATTCTTGCCTGTCTGCCTGTGTAAACAGATTAGCCTCTCGCCAAACCCGCAATTATAAAGGAATTTTTAAACGAGGGCAGGCACGGGTTTTGCTCAAGGTGCAGCACTACCAGCAAAGCTCAACACCTGCCGGGATGCTCCCGCTCCCTCAGCACCACAAGTGCCACGGCAGTCCTCCACTGGCTCCATCCTTCCCCAAAAGCCCCGCTACCGCCGTGCAGCTCGGCCCTGCTCCGGCGCAGCACCCCCCCCCGGCTCCCCCACAGCGACGAGCATCTGCCCGGCTCTGACGCACCCATCGATTTTAACTAGAAAGCTGTCATTTTGCTTTGCCACCTAAAGAGTTGGCCAGTATCAAGTTTCTAATGCCACAAGACCTTGAAGTTATTGTCCTGTGCTACAGAGGTACATAAAGAAAAGCAACAGAGGTAAAAATCCGGCTGCGTGCGACGCGTGGGACGCAGGGCTGGGGCGCTTCAGCGTGCTCTCTGCCCATCACCGGGGCTTGTGGGTACCGGGACCGCCAAGTGCGCTGGGCTGGTGGTTTTGTTTTGTTTCACAAGGTCTTAGAGCACAGTTTGTTTCAGGGTTGCAAAAGCATGTGGTCTGGCCTTCCAAAGGCAAGACCATTCTATGATCTCCCCGCTGAAACTGTGGTCGGAGACGCAAACAGTCACAAAATGCCCCCAGGACGTCGAACCGGCACCCCGAATGCGGTGGCACTCCAGCATCTTCCCTGATGCTTCCGATCAAAGCAGAAATAACACTTTTCCTTGTTCTGTCTTGTATTGCCTGAATTCCCATCATGGTTTCACTTACAGCGTGAGACGCTACTCGCTCTTCGAAACAGCAATCCCGTATTTGCTTGCCAGACCTAGAGGTCACTCTCTTTCATCCCACGAGGACTGTTCTGCCACAGTGCGTAACGTGATGCCAATATGTTGTTTGTTATCAGCTTTAAAATATTCAAGATAATTTCAGGATTAATGGCAGTGTGAAAAAACCCAAGATACAGCACAGCAAAATGGGGGAGGGGGCTGCAGAGTACCCTCCCCTGAGGGTGCCATAATCAGCAATAAATGCATCAACACTGGGTCGGTGTATCTCAGGGAAATAAAACCAATGTACTTTGTTTACAGAAACAACTTTCAGGTTTCTTTCTGGTCATAAAAGGTGACCTTTTGACTTCTCCCTGTATCCCCCCCCCGCCACGGCACTGGGCGTTCTGGCTTTCGGACCAGGGCAGCCCAGCGGGGCGGCTGCGGCAGCAGAGAGGTTGTCGCAGCACCAGCTGCAGAGCCCCGAGCCCTGGCCGGGGAGCTCGCGCCGCACCAGGAGGAGACCCGGCGCTGCCGCCGCAGCGGGCACCGAACCCGTTAGCTTGGCACACGGAGAAATTCCCGCTGCTGGCCCTGAAGAGGTAAAAGGCGGCTAAAAAGCCTGCCCCCCGCCTCGGCTTCACCCTCGGCTGGCAAAGGTCTTCCCAGCACAGTTTGCAGGGATCTTGCTCACAACTTTTTGGAGTCCTGTGCCCTCGCATCAGCACCGGCGCTCACCGTTTCAAACGGGAGATGACTCGGATACGCGCCAGCAGCGCTGAGACAGGAAAACTTGTTCATCTCACTGAGACAGGGATCAAAAACTGGGCCAAAGCTTTAAGATGGGGAATAAAGGGATGTTTTCTAAAATACAGTTGTCTGGGGAAAAGAGCAAACAACGACAAAAAAAACCCCATCCTATTGTCACCAATTGCATTTTGTTCCTTAAAAATAAACTCTTACATTAACCAACTACAGATTCTCTGTTTCAAAATGCGTCCACCTTTTCACTTTGCCCTTTCCAGGTAACTCGATTCCCCCTTCGCCAGCTCCTCACGCTCCATCGCTTCGGCTTCTCGCGGTGAGGTGGTGCGGGCGGATTGCTGTGATTAGCTTCTCCCTCACCCGTACCAGTGTGTTGCCTCCGCCCCATTCTCTGGCTGGGCGATGCTTTCCCGGTGGCAGCCAAGGCAACGGGTGTTTATTCCCTTTTCCCTAATCATTCTGTTCGTCCCGATACGGCTATAAGGATGTAGACAGCTCCCGTACCAGTTCGCTGCCTCTCCAGAAGGTCTTCAATGGTAACGTCTCTTCTGCTGATGTGACTGCACTTTTTGAGGCCGCTCCTGACCCGAAAGCAATGCCAGCGGTGCTGAAATACAGACTGATTTGTAGAGCTGAGGCTACAGGAGACGAGCCCCCATACCAGAGCTTTAGCTGTGCCACCACCAAAGCATGGTGCAACCACCTTGCCACTCCTTCTCCGATTCCTCAAACAGGAAAAATTCAGTTACACCAAGTCAGTGGGTATATGTTTTCATATACCCATTCATTTGCTTTACTAAAATATTATAATCGTTTAAGACATCATTACACCCTGCCAGTATTCATTTTCTATTAAGACCTCAGTTAAGAATTCATTAGATACAGGCTGTTTCAGCTGGTGGCTTGGCCAATTGGCCACTGCGCCTTGGCCCCACAGCCTCTCGGGCAGCTCAGGGTGGGAGCCATCCCTCAAAGTGCGGCAAATGGCTCTGAACCGTGCTTCTTCCCCGAAAGAACCCGTCACTGCCGGTGGGACGGCGCCGCGCAGAGTGGGGCTGCATTGGGGCGGCTGTGGCCATCAGACGTTTCCCCAGCTGCATCCCCACCACGGCACGCAAGGGATGAAGACCCCGCTGAAGCACGTTTGGCCTTCTGAAAGGCAGCGTTGCTCACAGTTCAACTAAGGAGCTTTTTCTTTTATTTTAAAGCCCTTTTTTTATCATGTCAAAGGCACAAAGGACTTTTTCTTCTTTACCCTAAAATCCATCTAAATTTAGAGGAGTCTTTCATTATGATGGACCAGCCAGGGAAGTATGCCAAGAATTTTTACTGATTGACTTAAGGTCACTAGCCGAGAAAGGGTGTCTCCAGCTTCGATTTAAGATCTTGTTTTGATCCACTAGGCCTGGAAGGGAAGGTCAAGCTGTATTTTATACATAACCTAACGTCATAAAGGCTCTTACATTCATCAAGTCTCCTTATTAAAAACATAATTATTATTTAGTAAAAAAATGCAACTGTTTATGCATGTGCAATCAACCAATAACGCGTGTCAAACAACTGCGGGGAAGTAGCCGGGAGTTTTTATCCATAGTGAGGCAGCTGGACCACCCCTCTGGCCATTACCTGTAATAGATCAGTAACACTTCCTCTGGTCGGGAAGGGGCCAGCTACTGCCTAATCAAAGGTACACCAAAACCTGGTCTTAAAGCAGGGCTGGCCTCTCCAAACTGCGCCCAGCCAGCCTGTCATATAAAGTCACAGAAATTCTATGTTTATTTTCGGATGAAGTACTTGTGCATCTCAGTCCTTTAAGAACACATTTCCTAGCAGCTGAAAACGAGAAGCTTGGCATAATATTTTTTTAAGTGTCACATCCCTGCGCGGTAACAGGAGACTTGCTGTCCCCCGGCAGCAGCTCACGTGTCACGTTTTACCCTCTCCACCGCTGCCGGCTGGTCGCCGGAGCGACTCCCCCAAAAAAAAGCCGAGCCGCCCCCCCCCCCTGCCATTCCTCCCCTGACACTCCCAGGATACACCAGCCTGGAATATTTCTCGCTGACAACAGTGATACTATTGCACAAAAGGCTTAGCTAAGGAGCAGCATCGCTCGCCTAAGTGCATTCCTCGCAATTAAAATTTCAAAATAGGGAGCTACAGCTCGGATGCCACACCGGCCTCACCCGGCTCCCCAGCGCGCCCGCGCCGCTGCCTCCCCGGCGGTACCGGTAATTCCCCTGCAGGCTCGCACAGCCATAGCCTGAGGCCTTCCCCACAGCCACCCTCAGGCGTACACCTGGAAGGCAGCGGCGTGACTCCTTCATCCCGCGACGGCCCGGCCAAGGCAGGACCCGCATCGCTTGAGGAGCGGGAGGTGGGAGTCGCTGCGGGTGAGCAGAGCTGGAGGCACGACCGGCGCGGCGCATCCTTACCAGGACTGTGTGCATCCCCGTGTAGAGCCTGCTGAGACACACCAGCGTCGAAAACACGAACGCCGCTGCCAAGCCTAGTTCGAACGGATACTGTGGAAAGAGGCGGGGTGGGGGGAGAAATACACACATTACGCTGTTACCCACTTTAACATCAGTATATATCCAAGGTAAAGCATCCAAGCAGCTGGACTGGTGCAAGGATCTCGCGTTGGGAAGCGGCTCTCGAGCTGCACTTTCCCAAAGAGACTAACGTGGCCCAAGATGAGACCTCGCATGGGCCCACGTGCCGCCCTGCCACCCCTTCCGCTACCCGTGGTGCCCACTTCTGCAAAGGTCTGGTCTTGGCACGGGGAACCTGGGGAACAGATGGCATTTGCAGAGTTTTTCCCCACAATATCCACCTGCAAAATCCATGTTAGTGCTAGAGACCTTAAGGAAAAAAGGCACAGCACGTCGTACGAGCGATGCCCGAGGCTGAACTGCAGCCTCAGATCACCCGAGGGGAACGCGACAGCCGCAGAGCCCGACCGGCAGCGTGATCAATAGTCCTCCAGCCGCGACTGGGGCTGGGGGGCTCCTTTCAGTCCGTAAAGGAGATTTTTCTGAAAAAAATAAACCAACCTAAAATGTAAATAAATCAGACTGATTCCCCCGATTTGACACAGAGTCTCCATCTACTGCCGAGAGGCTGACGGCTGACCAGGGCGGCCACAGGTCGGTGCAAAAATGCTTCTGTGGAGATTTTAAGCATAACAACTCACTTCTGACCCTTTCCCCCGGCATACTCTAGCCCCCGAAATAGAGAGCTCGGACCCTCTGCAGATGTCACTCCCAGTTCATAAAACGCTATTTTTGCCTCACTTCTCTAAGCCTTTGGAGGATTTACGCCCACTTTATTCCCCACTCAGCAGGCAGCCTGGGAGCTAGTCCAGATCAGTAATTGGTGACTGGGGCAGCTTGAGAAGATAGCAGCATAATGTACTGGTAGATTTTTCCTTCTTAAGAGAGGCAATTAAATCATTTAATTATTTTACAGCAGCTTTATTGTTTCATGGCAGTTTCCAAGAAGTACGAGACAGCCTGTGAAGAGCTGTCTGTCCCACTGGTAGCTTATCGATCGAGGAGGAGGAGAAAGTGCTGCTGACCGGGTCTTTTTGGCAGATCTGACACATAGGATGGACCTGGCCTCCGAGGGCTGACAAATATCCCATCTCCTGGCTCCTCCTCCCCGTCTGCATCCCATTCCCAAGTTGCTCAGACGAACACCCAAGACCCCATGAGCCCCACTTTCCCCATCTGTCCCCTGGGTACCGGCACCTCCCCAGCCCTGCGCTCCAGCCGGCCAAGACCCTTCTGCAGATGGCCGAGACCCTCCTGCAGATGACCAGCCAAGCGTGCAGGTGCCAGCGCTGGAGGACCTGTAGGCTAGCAGAGCGCAGGCAGGGATGGGGATGGGAGGCAGGAACAGCTGCTGGAAGCACATCGCGGGCAGGGACTGCCGCGGCTGGCGCTGACTCCTTGCGGTAGATGCCTCTGTGTTTATTGCGACATCCCCTGATAAACAGAGGTGATTCGCTCCTTTTATACTGGAAGGCTAAGGCCGGCAACATCGCTTTGGACACCCCTGACCTGCTCACTAACCCCTGCGCCGCGGGCAGGAGCAAAGCCCATGGCTGCACGGCTGGTACCGGATGAGTCCGTGCCTTTGCTCCTCACCTTGAGAAACAACAGCGCTCAACACAACCAGCATCTCCAGCGTCTGCAACGGCTAGCGGTTTGGGACCCTTTCTAAAATGAAGAAACAGGTATTGCTGCATCGTCCCTGCCAAAGGGGCTGTGAGCCCTCTTGATTACATGGGTTTGTCTTTGAAACGCACTTGAGAAGGCTGAGAAACATGCTTAAAGATGACGCAGCCAGGAAGTCATTATTGCCGGAGTACAGGAAACACGTGCTTGGATTCATAAAATGAAACAAAAGTAATCATCATGGAGAAATGAGTTTCGGGAAACAAACCTTTTAGGAAGATAAAAGCCTGAAGGTTTGGGGAAAATAACTATGAGATCTCCCCAGGCAGCCTGCAGCACCAGCACAGTGAAACTACTGCTACTTCTCTGACAAACAGCTCTCAAAGCATGTCATACGCTACTAGCCTAAGGCGGGTTAGAGCCAGGGCATTTCCAAGGATGCTTTTCCCGCACCCTGCAAAAACCAGGGGACACGCAGCTCCTTTGCTTTCCCCAGGAGCTGGCGTTGGCTCAGCGGGCATGGGACAAGCACAAGACACTGACACTGGGCATCTCCTGCGGCAGCACCGCAGCTCCCTCCAGGCTCGCCCCGCGTGGCAAAACACCAAACCGCGGCAGGGCAGCGCAGCCAGCCCGTGGAAGTCTCCCCTAAATTTCTTCTTATGTCTATTACCGGCCAGCTACAGGTAACAGCAGGAAAAAGTACATGTCTGTGAAAATAAACACAGAGCTCCTCTGGAGGCAGCAGCTGCTTTGGACTTGCGAGTTTTCTGTAGCTCTCTGGAAGTAGACAGATGCGTGCTTTTTTTTTTTTTTCCCCTTTTTTTTTTTCACCCCTACCTTGTACTGGTTCACGGTTGCGATGAGAAAGGAGAAGGAGATGGCGGTGGCTGCCATGGCATGGGTGGAAGGCATCCCATACTCTGCATCCGTCCTCATCTCCAGCTTGACGACAGGTGGCGAGAGGGGCCGAGGCCACTTCAGGATGTCCTTGGAGACCTGGCCTATGTACATCACTATCTGCGGAGAGGAGAGGCCACAGGGCTGTCAGTCAGCACGGGCGATCCCCACCCAGCCCACCCAAGAACCACCTCTATTTCTGCGCTTTTTTTCCTGCAAAACCCACCACCCTGAGGACAGGATTTAGCCCTTGAATTATTAA
>NW_010555644.1:0-9035 GCF_000687285.1 Phaethon lepturus
GGGCCCGGCTGGCCCGCCTGGCGGTACCTATGCAGAGCGTTATTTTCTCTTCTTGCTGCCCGTGTTTCTGCTCGTTAACTCCATCGCCGTTGGAAGACGCTTGAACTCACCAGAAAACTGTTTCCAGGAGATAGGCTGGGCAGTCCAAAAATCTCTCAGCCTTACCCCGCATTTCTTAGTTTCAGACTCATTTTACCAATTAAGCCATTCTCAGTCCCCAGAGGCAGATCACCAGTGCCGTTTCCTTATTTTCCGCTTCCTCGGTGTGCAGCAGTACGTGTCATTATTTACCTCTTGATCAATTGTGAGATAATTTGCATCCATTCCACCCTGCATTGTGGTTACCTAAAAATTGACCGATTCATTTGTAAACGGGCATAACTTTGTTTTAAAGCCGTTAGCATTTCAGGCTGTACTTTTACTGGAGACTCGTTCCTTCAGCTTCTGTTCTGATCTGTACATTACTTGCTTTTTTGTACTATAAAAATAATAAGAAAAAATGCTGTATTAACTAGATCATACTCTTAAATATGTTGCATAACCAGCAGATTATTCAAACCTTTTTTCATGTGGGTTTAAGTTCATAGCTACTATGCCTGCTTTTATTGTTTCCTTGCACCCCCTTTCCTCACTCCTATCAGGCATGTATTTGCGTTCGGGTGTGCATGTAAAATTAAGGACAAAGTTAAAAGGCATCCACACACCAGCAGCACATTTTCATGGGAATCTTAGGCCTTTTTTTTTGTTGCCTTGTGAGTAGTTTGTTTTGGTTCTGCTAGAGCATGGGACTCATGAATCTTCTTGGGGAATGCTCCTAAAGTCCTAAAAAGGCACATCAAAGGAGATTTGCTCCAATCTACCCAATAACTCTTATCAAGCAGAGAGCATAGCTGAAGGCAAGAATGGCCTCCAGCTCTATATCCAAAATACTTGTGTTGCCTTAACAGTGTAGAGCTTCAGACAGAAACCATACAGCTTATCGGGAATTATATTAGATATTTTTGGCAGAGTGGGAACCAAATCAAAGTCTCCCACATCTTATATCATTCCTCCTGGCAGCTTGAATGGCTTTCTGAAACACAGAGGTGCAAATTCACGTGAAGGCACACCTAAACTATTCCAACCTGCTAAAGAGCTGAAGCAATTCCCAGCTGATTGAAAAACAGATGAGTTGACCAGTGAGACCCCTTCCCCTACACTCAGCTACCAAGTCCAGCATCAACAGAACTTGCCCATCTACGAGGCAGTCTAAGAGATGCTAAGAGAATGGTTAAACTGGAGTTTCTTCTCGAGCAAACCCAAAGGTGCTCTTCAGAGATGTTGTATATGGAAAATGAACCCTTTCCACCAGTTGTTCTTTGTTCATTGCTGTCTTCCTTCTGTATATCACATGAGAACAAGAAAGGTGACTGGTTTAAGATTCTAGCCCATTTCATTAGTTGCATACACAGTTTAGAAATGTGAACAATTTGGTAGTATAAATCATTAAGTTAATTTAAAGAGGAATTCTTACAGAACATCAAATCAACTATTGCAGCATACATGGCCACAGGCTGAAAAACGCAATCTAGAAGATAGCAATTTGCTGTCTTAAGTGACATGACATAGAAAAAACCATATTATTCTGTTAAGGCTTCAGAAGTTCAATAAAGCCAAAAATAGCATGCAGCTTTGCTTTGCAGATAAGGAAACCACAGTTATGCACTTAAAGTAGAAGGAACTGACCTCTCTGATTTCCAAGGTTTTTCACAGTATGGAATAGGTTAAGTGTAAATATTGTACTACATACCTCTCCAGTTCTCCTATATTCCTTCCATTTTCTTAAGTCTATAGCATCCTTCTAGCAATCGCTTATCAGAAAGATGAATAAAGAAGAGAAATTTCATGTATTTAAACTTTCATCTAATATGACAGGGATTTAATTCCCAGGAGCTGGGAGGTACACCTACTCTTCCCTGCACTTTCATCTTGCTTAACAACTTTTCTCTTTCTCTCAGTGGAAAACAAGCACCACTGCTGTCTAACTACAGAGTTCGCCGCAACTCACCAGAATACAGTATTTCAACGCTACAGTCCATCCACAAAGCTCATTTTAAACACAAGTTCTCTCGCAAATCCACTGGGTCAACGTCTTAAGTGCTCCGCTACCACATCATCCCTAAGTGCAAAATCAGATTAATAAAACAGGGACCTAATTAATCCCATTGTTTCCCCTCCAAGATACAGACCAATCTGGTCTTTCTCATTTTCTCACAACCCAAACCAAAACTAGTAATGGTTATTAAATAAGAGAAAACTGCGTATGACTGCTTGTGCCGCTACTGTAAATCACATCTGTTCGAATACTTCCTTCCCCGCCTGATCTAGAGCTCTTGCAGCTGCAGTCTGACCGTACTACCCAGCGTTGCTCTGTGTCTTGGATTACAACTCAGCATAAAGTCTTGAAATTTAAATTGTTTCCTCTGCTATTCGTTTCTAGAGTTTGGCAATGGTTCTTCTCAGTATTTGGAGACAAATACTTCTCACTCTTACTACTTTGCCTAAGTAAAGGCTAAGAGATCAAGCCAAAATGTAAAAAAAAATTCTTTCATCTATAGATTTCTCTCAGCTTTTTTGGGGGTTTGGGCATTTAACAGTGTTGAAAGTACTTTGAGCTATTTAGCAACTTTATAGCAAACACTGCAAGGAGACAAAGAATCTTCTGTTGGACCAACTGCCAAGTTTTCACACAAGGGCTTTTCCACATATTAATATTTGATAAGGAAACTATCCTAAAATGTCGCAAACACAGCTGTTTTCCATTCTAGGATTGATGTCTTCTATGTTGGGCAAGCTTAGCGCTCACAAAGTACCCTAATATTACTCTTCTGTATTTTTTACTTATTCATAAGCCTGCTTCCCTGTCTAATCATATTGTCTGATTACATACGTTGTTCTTTTGGTCACTTCTGAGTCTCACCAGCTTCCAGATCTTTTAAAACCGCCGCCACTATTAATTGACATGCATCATTTGTTTGCCAGGACTTAACAGCAGCTCTTCATAAACTGAGAGCAGCCTTTGCCTGACAGATTGCAAAAAAAAAATGGGTTACAGTCTGTGTAAGCAGCAAGAAAGTTATCCATGAAGTAGATTCAGAACTTACACCTGAAGACGCTGCAGTTGCCCTGTCAGGCTGTGTGGATTTCCTTCCAACTCCGGCAGACTGTAATTGTTTACTTAACCTGGATATTGATTGTAGTTAGACTGCTGGCTAGCTTCCTACGGCTGCAATTCTCATTTTGGCAGTTTCACATACATCACTTAAAATTCCCCTCTGCAGCCATGTTGTTCACATTCTTTCCTCTGGGTCATAGTTGACTATCCACAACCATACTCCTATTTCTGCATTACGATGATGATGGCATTAGTTTTTTTTTACACTTTCTGATCTCTGTAGAAAAAAAAAGGGACAGTTTAAAAAAAAGCAAGAATGACCTTTAACAACTGTCCTTTACAATTAGTATTGTAAAGAGTTTTATGGAAGAGAAAAGCTTGGTGACACAAGATAAAAGTGAGAGATACTGTGGCAGTGTAGCTGTAGAAAGAATTTTTCACGTGTTTTATGAATGTCTATATACATATCATTTTCTACCAATAAATATTAAAGTGTTAATTAGGTCCCATGTAAACCCCAATTTTATGTCAATAGTTCAGGTATGAATTTAAGGACTAAAAAAACCTTTCAAATAAAAACTTTCTTAACAGTCATCCTGGCAGTAACAAACTAAGGCAAGTGGCACACAAAGTTTCTGTCTAAAAAAATACATCTATTAAAACATCATGCATACGGAGGGTTAATTCAACCACGAGGTGCCTCCTGGATTGGTTTACGTAGGTTCACCTACCTGCCAGCTCCCCTTGGTAACGTGTTTTAGGGTCACTGAAAGCATGTGTGAACAATAAAAGATTGCTAAATCCTTATAAAGCAATTTTGTAAAGGCTAAAAATCCCTGAAACAATGGTAAGCCCTGTGCCTAAAAGGTCAAACAATGATCGCAGGTTTGCACATATTGCACATTTTCAGAGCTTGTGCGTTACACTGCAACAGCTGAAATACAGAATTATTCAATTTAAATGGGTTATAAAACAGACATCTGTAAATGAATAACATTCCTATCAGTCACTGTCATTTCTTTTTAGTTACTTAACAAACAGGACCACTCCTGGTCATTGATAGACAGGTTAATTGAAGTCCAGTATTAATCTGTTTCCTTTTACCTAAAGTTTGGAGTTCCCAAACTAAGCATCAAGAAAATTAAAAATAGAAAGAACTCAGATTCATATATCAAATAATTCAATAAGCCTTTAAAGGTATGTTAAATATTTATATATTCATTGCATACTCCTGGATTAGGAGATACTCTAATTTCATGCCATGAAGTACAGATTGCTAAATACACTATTCATCAAAAAACAAGAACAGCAGCAATTATTTGGAAACATGAAACCATTCCTTCAGCAGAAAAGACAATGCTAGATTTGAACAGATGGACTCTATCTGAGAACAGTGAAAAGTACTAAAAAAAAAAAAAAATCAATGCTTTCATATCCAATGAAGCCTGGCAACTGTTTTTACAATATCTAAAAATGATGAAACCCAATAACACTTCACCTGGAATATTTTCATGTCTAAAATTTGGCAGAGTCACATAACCTAAAAGGATAGCAAGTCTCAAGATATCGATCTGGGCTCTGTACATCTACAATGTCATAAAAATGATCTGCAGCTATAAAAGAGATAACATGATTATGAGTACACTACATTGTAATTTCCTTTGGGCAGTCAGAAAGCAAAGACAGTCTGACAGTCTCTGAAAAAAATCAGCTTGGAGGATATCTACTGTCTGACAGATAAATCATTTTACAATATTCCAATTAAAGCACCTTCCTAACTTAAACCAACAACAAAAATAACACAGAGCATACAACAGTTACCTTCCAACCAAAACACTATGGGCAGCTGAAAAGCTAAGCAGCTCACAACTTATCCGAGAGCTTTAATGCTTTGTCTCCTTTGCCAGTTCAGGCATGGAACACAAAGAGTTAACCTTATTTTCAGCCATTATATGGAGCTCACTCTAAAGCTTGCTTTAATAAATGGTATGATATGAAGGTCAGCCCTTAATTCACCATCAAAATATCTTCTGGGTGTAAACATAATGACTTCTGCTTATACACAGCTACACAACCCTAACAAGAATGCTACTTGACAATGCATTTCAGACCTGGAAAAACGTTCTCATTTGCGTCAAGGCGCCGAATGTCAGCAGATTCACTAACGTGCTTATTATTTGCTCTGCAGTGGTGGAACAGAGTAGAACACCATGAGCCCTCCATACCCGCTACTGCCTGGCTAGGGAGCCGATGAAATAAAACAAGATTTAATCCTGTCCATATCGCTGTGCAGCTGGCAAAACCCGACAAGTCAACATTAAGCATTCAAAGTGGTACTGTGGCCTAAAGGGATCACATGCAGCCTGCACATGAGAGCGAAGGAAGAGCTTGGTTCTGCTTCGGTGTTTGTAAATTTAATTTGTTCAAGAAAAAGCAACTCTGGAAGGGATTACTAGCTAGGATCAACACTCTTACCAAAGAAAAAAGGGAAAATGCAAGTAGGAATAATATTGACATTTTTGTAATACAAAATAGCTTTTTGGGCTTTAAGTGAATAAATACAAGTTGGAGGTGACTGCAGCTCAGTCCTGGCGTATGTGAATACTCCACTCGGTGTTCCTGAGGAGGAGGGCCTGGAAAGGGGCGTATTTCATGAAGATTGTATAGGTATTTAGAAAACACCACATTTTACAAAATGTTAACATGTATTTAGCAAAATATTGTCTCACTGCAATAGCTATTTCTTTAAATAACTGGGGCAACAATATTCATGGCATAACATCATCTGATATATTGACCCTTAATTACTGCCAAGATCTAATTCCACAGGTTCAGGGAAGGGTATCTCCGGTTAAACGTTAGCCCCAGCCAGCAGCTAAGCACCACGGAGCCGCTCGCTCACTCCTCCCTCCCGCTCCTGCAGTGGGATGGGGAGGAGAATCAGAAAAAAGAAAGGAAAAGACCATTTAATAGGACAGCAAGGGAAGAGACAATAATAACAATAAAAGAATATACAAAATAAGTGATGCACAATACAATCGGTCACCGCCCGCTGACCGATGCCCAGCCCGTTCCCCAGCTGCGGTGCCCCGGCCAACTCCCCAGTTTATACGCTCAGCATGACGTCACGTGGCATGGAGTAGCCCTTTGGCCAGTGTGGGTCGGCTGTGCCCCCTCCCAGCTGCCCGCTGGCAGGGCACGAGAAGCCAAAGGCTCCTTGACTAATGCAAGCGCTATTCAGCAACAACTAAAACATCAGCGTGTTGTCAACATTCTTCTCATCCCAAATCCAGCACACAGCACTATACCAGCTACTAGGAAGAAAATCAACTCTATCCCAGGCGAAACCAGGACAAACGTGTAAATCCCAGGCACTGAGGAAACACGGGGCCTGTTGGCATACGTGTGCACATACACACGTTGACACGAAAAATAACCAAGACCCACGGCAATGCACTTTTGAAATAACAGTACAGCAGAAACCTGTACATCCCCTCTGGTAAGCGTAGCTCTGTATTCGTGCTACCTGCAGTATCGCTGAATAGCACAATTATTCAACTGTTTAAAGTCATCTCTGATCCTACAGCAGAAAATGAGCAACAAATTCTTAAGTCTCTAAAAAGCTCTTTTTGCTAAATACTGCAGGAGAGGTGCTGGCAAACCCACTGGGACTCAGCATGGGAGGGAAGGTGCCCTGAAGCTGCATTTACTCCCTGGGCCCTTTCAGTAGAGATTAGGGACAGCTGGGGTAGAGGGTGGGAGGGCAGGTGAAAGTGATGGCAGAACGGTCTCCTATTTTCTTTTAGCACAGGCCCTTGCGATGACTAAAACTCCAAATAACTGTTAAAGGTAATGCATATTTTCCTAGAGCGAAGGACAGTGAATACCTTTTCCTCACAAATTGGTACTTCAAATATAAAGCACAGAAAGATAAGCACTGCCAGCGAGGAATCTAAAAATATGTCTTGTTAAGCTTGATTAATGAGCTAATAAAAAGCTATATTAAGAAAAAATCCAATTAAAGCATCTTGTGAGATTTCTTTCAAACAGAAATAAAGAACCCATGAGAATGGTAAAACTTTGAAAAATTAGTATGATCCAGATGACAGCCTTAGTATTCAAGCCTACAGTACATCAGTTTTATACTTTCTTTGACTAGTTGTCCTTTATTTATCATCTCTGATGTGCGCTGTCTGGAATTCTGATCCTCAATGAATTACCTTTTATTTTGTTATTGCCTCACAAGTGTAACATCTGAATTTAAATGCAGACGTATGAAAAACTCAGTCATGATATGGATGGTAGGTACTTAGTCTATTCAGAAAACCTATAGGCCTCTGGCACAACGCGTGGCACTTAGAAACAGTGAAGTAAAGGCAAAACCAGAGGAAACAAAACTCATCCAGCACCTGTACAAAGTCAGAAAACAAACTAGCTACACTTGTCTTATCATTGATGTACAGAGTAGGAAGGGTAGAAAATTTATATACTGATACTCACTTGTGACCAGTATCTGGCACCTGAGGGTAACCAGAGGAATACAAGGAGCAGCAAGGACACTGGAATGGACCTGTAAAAGACGCAGAGGTGTGAAGAGCTGTAGATTTGGTGCTGGATCAGAAGCACCTGCACCACAAGGAACCCCAGCCTGCACCCTACAGAGCCTGGGGGTCAGAAGCACCCGGCCGAGGGCCAGTGGCAGCCGGCGAGATCCCTCAGACAAACAGCTGCGGGGCAGGGACGATCTGCAGAGGGTCAGAAGGAAAAGAAGCCTGAAGGTCTCATAACCAGGGACGCTCATTACCTTAAAACTACACAAAGTGCCTATTTACTCAGCGAGTACCCGAGTGCTCAGGAAAGGCGCATCCCACCTCCCTCTGGCGGCTGGTCCACGGAAGAGAGCAGCCCACTACCACTGCAAACGCTTGCCTCTGAGCCCAAACACGTGCCGTTGCTTCTGCGCAAAGGTCCACCACCTCCCAACCCACAGTCCCCTCTGCATTTAGGCTGTGGTTTGTGTGTTGGTTTTTTTTAACAAACATGAAAATGTCTTAGTATACGTTCTCTAATTACACAGGCATAATCTTTTTCTCTTTGTGCAGTTCAGTGAATATTTAGTGTTGATTTTTGTCTCTCTCAAGTTGTGGCTCAAGACTTCACTGAAAAGCATGAAATACCAAATTAATTTCCTCATCAACTGCCAGGAGCATTTCATGAATGAACACTTTTCAAAATACTTTGATTACGGGGTTTGCCTTTTCCAACTCGACGGCAAGGAAACCAAGGTACACGAAGATTATGTTGTACCTGCTTGTTTAACTACCCACCCAGGACTCCTGAAGCCTACCTTGACAACAAAGTTCCCACTGGCTTTGGACGTTTCAGACGGAGCCCGTCAAGACGTGCCTCACTCCACGCTGTGCAAACGCGGCCCTCGGTGACGGGCCCAGCTCCGCAGAGGAGCTCGTGCCCAGCACAGAGGCAGGCTGCCCGAGTGAGCGCTGAACCCCACGCTCGTTCGAGCAGCCTTCCCCTCCCTCAACCCGCCTGCTCGCTTACTGCATGTCCCCAGCTCCCGAAACTTGCAGCATTGCTCACTTCTTCCTATTGAACACTGGCGACTTCAAAATCCCTCAATTCTGATGTTTTTACTTCCTGCAGCTTTATTATTTTTGCACGTCTGGTGCCCCTCTCCCCGCTCCTTTTCAGATGAATCGCGTTGTTCCCACGAGTAAATCTCTGACCCCAAAGCAATCTCTGGCCTCAGCACTTGAGCGCACACCAGGCGCCGCGACGAAGGGGCGAGCAACTGCGCCTCCAGCTGCAGAGGACAGAGCGGCTGTCCCAGGCGGGCAAGAGGCAAGGCGTGTAGCTCCGGCTG
>NW_010555645.1:0-37483 GCF_000687285.1 Phaethon lepturus
CCAATGTTAATGATTCTGTGATTCTGTGAAATCAAATATATTCTTGACTAACAGATCAGTTAGATGCAAAAGCCACCTTCGGGCTGGGGAGCAAACGCTGATATTCCCAACAGTCAGGAAGCATTCCTGATGCTCAGCCTAAATGTTCTGTTGTTGAATTTTGTTTTGCTACCCCTGGTAATTATTCCCTGGTATCAGTCTGAACAACCTTTCTCCATACTTTGTGTTAAACCTTCAAGGCTTGTAGCTGGTTATCATCTATCCCCCTGAGTCATCATTTACCCAAGTTATACATATTTAGTTCTCCTAATCTTCCCTTATAAGTCAGTCCTCCCAGCCATTAAGAATTTCTATTACTCATCTCTGAATTCCATCTTTTCTTTTCCTTTTTTTCCAGCCATGTGTTTCTGAACACTTCCAGGTGATCATAGCTGACAGGATTGTTTGAGATGCAGATTTTCTATTAACACCAAAGCAAGGAAGTCTTTTTGATCTGGAAATGACATACACAATAGCGTATGTGATATTGTCCACTATCATCTGAAAGTCTCTTTGGACATTACTGCCTTTCAGCATTATATATCCTGTTGGACATTCAGACATTTGCCTCTGTGGCTACTCTTTGCCTGTATTTTAAGAGCTGAATCATGCAAGGTGCTAGGCATGGCTAATCCTCCCCAGCAGGGATTCAGGTGACTGGGCACATTATTAAGGGTCTCAGCATCTTCTAGGATCTGTTGCGATTTATTATCCATTCCTCCTCACATGTGAAATCTTCATTGCTGCACTGTTTAAATTTAAGATCAGATCTTCTACTTTGCTAGATAGCTCTTCCATCTTGATGCAACTGACATTTGTCATGCACATTCCTCCTGCAAGTCCTCAGTGCTTTGGGGGCTACAGTGTTTATCCAATCTAATATGAATTCAATTCTCAAAGCAAAAATTTCTGCTAGAAGCTGTATGAAATGTTTAACTGAAACAATTTACTATATACTCATTATTCATTAATTTTTAAGTTGATCAACAGCAAAAAAGTGATCAAAATATCTGCCCAGTAGTGATTACTACACTCTTTACCTTGTGTTTTCTGTTCATCAGGAAATTGTACTTCCTTCACTTCACAGTGACAAGAGCCCTTTTAAACTCAGTGCAGTGAAGCTTTGTAAATTACACAGATCTTGTAATTAATTTCACTGTTTCTTTCTCACTTCAAAGATTACATCTTTATACCTTCTGTAAAAATTGGAAGTTTTATACTTAAATTCACACACTGTTTTTAACTTCTTGCCCAGGAACTCAGTCCCACAATAGTAGGTGGGAAAGCGTACCTGAATGCAAGGGACAATGGTGTTTTTAGTTTACTTATTTGAGAGAATCTACTTGGGTCATAATGTATTTGTGAGTCTATGCAGGAATTTGTCCACATTTAAGAAAAGCAGACTGATAGGTGTTCATAACTCTGGGTAGAGACTTGGGAGGTTTTGGTTCAAGGCTAACCTTTACTACAAAGTAATTGTGTGGCTTTGGGCAGGTGGTTAAATCTTCTTCCAGCCTTTGCATGCCAGGTTCTTGAAGCAAGCTTGTACAATGCAATGATGGTTCAACTTAGAGCTTTTTGCCAGAGAATTGTTGAAGGCCCTTGTTCTTGGGACCTACTGCTCTTCCTTTGTGCTAAAACAGATAGGACCTTTGAGAAGCCTTTGCCATCTTTCTCCTGCCATACTCCCAGAGCACCTTATTTCACGTTGCTTTCCCTGTCATGCACACACCAAGAGAATGTGTCTTGTGGTTCTCAGCGCTAAACAGATAGAGGTCTGTTGATTAAGAAGATTACTTCATCTCTTGCTGATTGCAGAAGAACTTGATCCTACTTCATGTCATTTCACTGCCTATAGTTAATGAACAAGTCAAAATGAAGAAGAAAAGAGGAGTAAAGAGAAAGAAATAAGAGAGAAGAGACAATACTTGTTTGCTCCTAACATCACTTAGAGGATAGAAGAAACTATTGAAAGTCAAAACATATGGAAAACAGCATCTGGTTATGGGAGCCTGGATGTTAATTGTTCTGACAGCTGAAATTTGTCTCCAGAAATCTCATGAAGCCAGCTGGTATTGTAGAGTTTTCTCTGGTTCATATTGTGACTCTTACAAGTTTCTGGAGACTTCCAGTCTCAGGATGATCATCTTGCAGGAGCAGCTGCTGTTTTAAGATTTTCATTTCTGTATCAGCTGGAATCAGAAAAATCATTCTTTGTGGGTTTGGATTTGATTTGTAATATGAAAGACCTAAAGATGGCTTTGGGTGCACTTACCTGAATTTAAACTTAAACTTATCAAAGAGATTCTAATGTTGTCCTGTTTATAGTTCTTATATACTAGGTGAGGAGAAAAACTTGATCATAAGTAACAGGAAGGTATTGAGGTTGATTTTGAGAGGTTTCCTGAAGGTTCCACTCTGAACCTGAACTTCTTGAATAGGAAAAAAGTGGGCTAGCCAGCTTGGTAAGAACAACAACTCTAGAGAGATAATTACAATAGTCTAGTTCTGAATGGGCTAGAAGTTGTCTAATAATAGCTCTTTCCTGCAGTCGTTACAGTGTATTTTGCTTTCAATCTTGAGCTAGGAATGTCAGAAGTCTATATTGACACGTGCCTTTTCTCAGATAAAAAAGAATATGAGGCTGTTTGGAGTGCACAAAAGTTTGTATTTAGAACAGGCTACTTGCATGTTCCTGTGACAAAAGCATAAATAACTGATCATTTGATGGTGCCATCAACAAGATATTCATGGCATGGCCCTGGTATTTTTTTAAGGGTGAAAATACCTATTTTTCTTATGTTTTTAAGTACAAACACATTTCCTGTACACAGACTTAATGTTATTTTTCCAAGAAATGTCTGTTCCTCACCCTGGTGAAAGATAATGAGCAGTTAAAACAAAACAAAACAAAACAGCTCTATGTTGATGCAGAAAGGCAAGGCTTGGAAAAAGTTGTATGTGGCAGAACAGTCTAATTTGTTTAGAGATGGTTTTGCTTTAGGTTTATTTTGCTAAGATTCAAGTTATTCAGAGTGAATGTTTAACAATAACATAACCTCTGGAGACTGGTTGAGAATTCTTGAAGAAGTCTCCTCAAAAGAAGTGGATGCAAAAATCAAAAAAAAATTAAGAAGAGGAAGAAAAGTTTCTGAAACAGCTAAGTGTTTTAGAAAATCTACTGAGTTATTTATATGCTACTAACAATAGACAGAACTCAAAAGGCAGGACCCAGAACAGCAGGTACAGACTCTAATTAAAGCACGTACTCTAAGGAGGTTTAACCCATAACTGACTGAATGCAAGCAGGATTGTTTCTAGTTATATTCCTGACTTTCACCACTGAATCACAAAGCAAAAAAGACACCTTATATATTTCCTTTGTTTATCACCACATTGCTAACAAGAAATCTTGAAGATTTCGTGATAATTTATTATTATTTCTTTTTTTTCTGAGGTTGCAATATGAAATGGATAACACAAATACGTTGGATTTTTCTTTAAAGTAATACGTAGGTTGAAGTGAGCCAAGCTTAGAGGTGATCAGGATTTTAACTTAAACTTGATGTTTTCTTACTGAGTAACAGCTAGAACCTACTTATGCTCATCATCACTTGAGTGATCCTTAAAGTTTGGCCATGACTTTCCCATTAGTGACTGAGTTCTGGGAACTAGGAACACTGTTGCTTGGTCCAGAAAATGACTTGATCTTGAGTTTCACTTTAAAATCAGCCTTTTTATACTTTAAAATCAAAAGCATGCCCTATTTGTTTGATGGATAGGACCTGAGAGCGTGCATCTCTCCTTACAACATGGAGTCCACAGTTATTAGGCAACAAATGAGAAGCTGAAGTGAGGCTCGTCTGTTTAAAAATAAGTTTTCTACTTATTTCTGCTAATTCAAAGTATCAGATATTTGCAGACCCTATTAGGAACACCAGCAATCTCTTTGATAGACAACTACCTTAAGCAATAATCTACATTCTTATTTCTCTAATAGAGAGCTTACTCATTGACAGTTTGCTGTATGTATGGAAATTAGACACCTGTTCTGGGAAGTAAAAGGTTCTGGATGGCTAGACTTGCAGAAACTTGAGCAGTGAATTTTGGGTTGACTTGGGCTCAGATGATCAAAAAGTGTCTCAGAAGTTTCAGGATGAAATTTAAAGCTAAAATGTTTGCAGTTATGGGAAAACAGGACCTGGTATATGCTATGTCAAATCAACAATTCATTCTGTACCTTATCTTGAGCGTACCAGTCAGCAGAGTATGGTTCAAAGCCACTTGCAAGGAACTTTCAAGACCCCAGGAGAAACTTATGCTTGTGTGAATTGGAGCCAGAAACTGTTTCCTCATCCTGGGGAAAAAAAGTTTGAGAGATCAAAAGCTTTCCAGTTCTGCAGTAAGATGGAGGCAAGGTAGCTGTGTAGTTACTTAAGAAGAAATGGAGATGGACCCTCAGGGGTCTGCCAGGGACAATGTACTTTGCTCTGATGGGTAGAAGCCCTGGGCTTGAGACCCTGCTTGCCTGATTCAGGTTATAAGCTCTTGGAATAAGTTTCTCTTACTGTAGGCTTTGGTCAAAAATTGTACCATGGGGCTGAGAAACATTTCTTAGTGAAATATTTAATTGAAAATTCCCATGAGAAATTTTTGCTTTTTAAAACTTTTTTTTTTCATTAACAACCTACTTATAAAAAATCAAGATGAAACCATTGTCTGTGTTTTGTTGAAATGTTTGCATACACTAACGGTTACTCAAGTTTTTCTGCTGTCTGCCTAGACACTGCTAAATGTAATTAAGCATTGCTTAGTCTGAGGAAGTACTCCGGATTGTGCATATCCATGTCTCATTTTGAAATATCACAAATGCATTTTAAGTGAGATAATATTCTGTAAATATAGTTAACTACTGCATTTCCAGATTTGGACTCTGAGTTTGTTTTTTAATATTGGTTCATGGGTGTATATGAGTGTGTCTTATGTATGCTTTCACATACAGACCCCTATCAAGTTAGCTATAACAGGAAAATGACAGCTTCATAATAGTTAATGGAAAATAACATAAGAGGAAAAAGAAAATTAACATTCCACACAGCAGGGCATTTCGGATGTTAATCTGCCTCGCAATATAATTGACAGGGAAGCTGATATCTGGGAAGTTTTTTATTCCTATCTTTTTCTCTAAACAGTTAGTGTTCAGTAGTTGTGCAGCAGGGAAGATGGAGAAAAAGAAAGTTCTAGCCAATTAAATGTTCTTTACCAGCAAAAATGTTAACTTTCATCAGAAAGTGGTTAGTCACTGAGAGAGAAATAGATGAAGAAATTGGGTAAAACATTTCCAATTCCAAAATTCTTTGTTGATTGTGTCTCCCTCAAGAAAATTCAGCTCAATCTCTGAAACCTTCAAGTGATTAAACCTTGGGCAGCCCACTGCAGACTGAGCAAATGAGAATTGTTTCAAAACTAGTCCTGTAGAGCTAGGATAGTTAAGATAAAAACAAAGAATTCTTTTTCACTTTGAAATCCTAGCTGAGCGACATAATCCGAGATGTTGATTTTAAGGCAAGAGTTTTCTTAAGTGTTGCAATCTTCCTCTGTGTAACAGGTCCCTGAATCTTGATGCAAGGAACTGTTTTATTTTCAGAGAAAGAGCTCTCTCAAACACAAACCTAGAGCTTGGAAGATGGGGGACAGATCTCTGGTCCGCTACAGATAACTTGTACACCTTGGTCTAAATGTTTTAAAGGTAATTAAAACACAGAGAGACTGAAGCATCACTAAATGAGATGCTTACACCTGTGACCAGTTGAGAGTTCCTATTTCCCAGATATGCAAGTTTTTTGCTCTCAAAGCAGCTCTTCTACAAGACTGTAGCTATTCTTAAGCTGGAGCATGACAAATAGCACGTGGTCTAAGGCATGCAATATTATTACTCTCCTCCATTTTCTGTATACAGCATGAAGGTCCTGGATAGTTGTGCTTGAATTGCAGTTTGTTTTCTTGAACTCCATAGTGTGCTGCTGGAGTAAAGCCTTTGGCTTCTCTGCCTTGGGGTTTTGGGAAGTTAGGTACATTAAACACAGGTAAGGGAAAAGGTTCAACAGTAGTAGACAGTATGAATTTATTTCTTTGTTCTTTCTTGTGTAACAGTTAACAGAAGGGTATCTTGTTTCACCAGTCCATGTGCTATGCAGGAGTCGAACATAAAACAACCTAAGCAGGCCAATTTAGGAAACCTCGCTGTTAAAGTCAATGAATATTATTGTAACTAAAAGCATGAAGCTAATTGGCTCAAAGAAGAAAAAACAACAAAACCCTGACAGCCTTGTGATAGTTTTATCTTTGCTTGGGCAATGATTCTAATTTTAGTTACACTTACAGGTATCAGAAGGGCTGTAGTTTCAGAAGTTACCACCTGTCAGCTGAGCTGCGATAACTGAGTGCATACTCTACAGTCATGAATCAAAAACTGACTTAGACCACTTGAGACAGCTTTCTCAAAACCTAGGGTTATCCTAACTGTTCTGGATTATCACCAATTTAGCTGAGGTTGGTGTCTGAGCCAAGGATTCTTCCAAAAGAGGCAACAGATTATGGGGCAAATCATGAACCTAATTTTGTGTTGGTGTAATTGCATAGTTCTGCTGAGTTACATGCAAGCTCTCCCCTTGACTTGATTTATGCCCCTGAGCTCAGAATCTGCTTCAGCTGTTGGCTTTCATCCAAGAGTCTTAAAGCACCTAACAAACTTTTTAGTTTTCCCTTATAATGCCCAAGAGTAAACATAGGCCTAGAAAGATTAGGAGCCCTTTCCCCAAAGCCTGATGAAGTGTATAAGTATTTTTTAATCTGATTTAGACAGGACCTTTAATGTTGTTTTCAGACAGACAGCAAATACCTGGAAATTATCATGGTTATAGTCTAGCTCTTAAACAATGCCTCTGGATCTAGATGTGTGCAAAACCTAAAGTCATGTTTTGTGTGAGGTTACATAGTTCTGATAAAATCAAAAGATGTCACCAAAACACATCACGCAAAGAAAGGGTCATAAGTCACTAAGTGTTTGTTCTTTGATCTAAAAAATGGGCAAAGAGGAGAAACTGTGCCAGGATACCTGTGGCTGTGTGCCAGAATAAAACAAGAAAGGAGGGAAAAAGTCCTTAATTACAGTTATGAACAGATCTCCAGTATGCATCATATTCATCTCCCACCATATATAACAAAGATTAATTAAGGTACGGGTACCTGGGATGTTAGAGGTGGCAGCTGGAATCTGATTCTGTGAGCATGCAACCTTGAAGCAAAAGCCTGTACCTGAGCTGGTTGTCCATGGTTCTTACATCCAGTAGAGAGGACAGGCCCCTCCAGAGGTTTATTCCTCTCCTATGTGTTAGGTCAAATGAATACCTTTTAATTCATGGTAGAACCTAAGGTAACTAAAAGCTAAAATTGAGTTAGGTGACCAGTGCTTTTTAGGTGGTGTCATGGTTTAACCTGGCACATAGCTAAAACAACCACACAGCCATTTGCTCGCACACACCCGCACCCCCACCAAAGTGGGATGGGGTAGAGAAGGTGGTGGGGGGGAGGTAAAACTCGTGGGTTGTAATAAAGACAGTTTAGTATGACAGGGGAACAAAGAAAATATTAGTAATGATACTAATAATAATGATAAAAGAATATACAAAACAAGCAATGCACAGCACAATTGCTCAGCACCCGCTGTCCAATGCCCAGTTAGTTCCTGAGCCGCAGCTCCTCCCCAGCCAACTCCCCCAGTTTATACACCGAGCATGACATCGTATGGTATGGAATATCCCTTTGGCCAGTCTGGGTCAGCTGTCCTGGCTGTGTCCCCTCCCAGCTCCCCGTGCACCCCCAGCCTTCCCGCTGCCAGGCCAGCATGAGAAGCTGAACAGTCCTTGACTGCTTAGCAACAGCTGAAAACATCAGCATGTTATCAACATTATTTTCATCCCAAATCCAAAACAAAGCACTATACCAGCTATCAGGAAGAAAATTAACTCTATCGCAGCCGAAACCAGGACAGTTGGTCAGAACTGCTTATCTGGTTTAAAGTGACTGAGAGTCAGCTGGTTCACTGAAATGGTAAGCACTGAGATGTCAAGTACAAAGATTGTGTTTTCATTCGTCCCAGGATGAAATGAGTACTGGTGAGGTGAAATAATTCTTGGTTTCCAGAATTATTCTGTTCAGCTCAGAATGTATGTCCTGACTGTATTGTCTCCTAGGTTTGTGCAAAATCTTCAGGAGACTTACTGTGGGGTTCATGTTGCTATAAGTGCAATCATTATCTATCTGTATTCCATGCAATTATTATTTACGTTATTGAATTCCCTGGAGGTAAAATTAAAATAGAGCTTTTATATTTTTTTTTCCATCTCAAGCTCCTGTTTTTGTTTCCCCCTTCTCTTTAACAACCTTGTTTCCCAGGAGACCACTTGATACGTCCTCATGTTTCCAAGAGACTGCAGTTCAATAGGTTCTGTGTTAATTGCCAGCTGGGAGTTTCCAGATGTTTGTGAGCTAGCCTGAAGAGCTGTCCACTGGTAGCAAATGAACAGCTGGAAAGATACAATTCAAACAAAGCATCTTTTATCTGATTGACATATGTCTGGAAAACTTGGCATGTTTGAGAGAAATGGAATTGAAATTAGGAACAGCTAGGAGCAAGTCCTTCATTATCAATAATTAGTCAATTAGATTTTTTTGTTCAAATTCATATATAATTCTCAAGCAGTGTACTCACTCAGTCATTATCACCCATACAAGTAGATGATAGAAATAATGCATAGTCTTCACTCTATCTTTCCTTAAGAGATGTGTTCAGAAATACTTATTATACTGTTGAACATGGACTGTTCCAGGGGGCTGGATGGTGTAAATGATTTGTAATGGAATATGAAGCCTTTCACCTAGAAGTCAGATTCACATCCAGCCCAAACAACTGATGACAAGTGAGCTGTTAAGTTGATCTTAAACTTAAGAGTTTACCACCAAAATATTTTTTTTCATTTAATTAAGTGGTTCTGTACACAATCAAAACTTTCTGTGGGGAAAAATGATTTTCCAAAATTGTTTTCCACCTGGGAAATCAAAATGAAACAAATAACTTTTTTCACCAGTTTGATTTCTCTTTATAAAACCCAATATAGCTGCTTCCTACAATGTTATTACAAGATTGGGTTGTCTAAGGTGTTGTGTATCCTGTATTGTTAACCTGAGTTTTCAGTGCTTTGTTCTTTAAACAACATTCTCCAGGAAGGAAGAACCCTTCGGAGGGGTCATACAGATGCACATTGAAAGAGGTAGTCTAGGAAAAGTAACATGTGAAAGAGGTGCTACAGTTGTAATTCCATTCAGCATCACAATACAAAGTACAATGATAAGTATTTTGACATTTCTAAGGGGGGATGGGCAAGAAACTTGATTCCCTTTTATCTTAATGCACAAGGAGCTGAAATATGGAAATTCTTGCAGGATGGAATAATACATATGTATTGTTTTATCAAAAGCCAGGTGTTAAAGTTTTTGAAAAATACTACTCTACCTGATGGCTGATGCTGGTTTTGTGCTGGACAGAGTGATCTTGTCATAAGTAAAGGAAAGTGAAAAAAACGCACATGGACTGGACTTTTCAACTTCAGGTTTAAGGCCTATTATGGAACATTAAGCTCTGCTTTACTCCAGTTGGCCATTGCTGGGATAGAATTTCTCACTGTCTCTAAGCAATCAGGATTTACTTAAAGTAAATGAGATACTATTTTTCCCAAATTAATTACTTTTTGCCCAACAAGAGTGGGATAGAGTTGTTCAGGACATTTTTAAGGAGCAAGGGAAAAAGGAACACCTCCACAAAACATTTTTTGCCCATGAAAAACATGTTTTTTCTTTGTCTGACCATATGAAAGACTAGATTTCTTCTTCTCCATTTTGAAGTATTTCAGTCCTCAACACCTTGTTTGGGAAATCATTGATGTTTGGATGCATTCTACTAAGTATCATTTCTGTGAGTTTTGTATTTCCATCATTTTTACAAATATGTTTGGGGAGGAGCTCACAGAGCTTACTCCCCTGATGAGAACTTTCCCCCACATGCACCTTAGGTGGATCTTGGAAGGAAACTTTGCTCCTTCAGAGAGGAATAGTTTTCTGTCTACTTAATCTGAATTACATTCATGATATGGTAGGAGTTGCAGGACATTATTACCCTGAACTGTCGTCATGGCTATCACAATGAGGAGAAAAATATAGCTATCATTATGGGAGCTTTACACGACATAGTTTATCTCTATAACAGTGCACTATGATGTGCCTAATTAGACTGTATCAGCTGCTCCACGTCTGCTACTAAAGGGAGAATTTCTTATTGTGTCTAGTCAACGGAGAGCTCTCAGCTTGTGATTTAGCACTGAAATTAAATTTAAGCATAGTTTCCCATTTGATTATCAAGCTATGGGTGACTTTTAAGAATCCTTTTCAATCCATTACTTGTACTAGCTGTAAACTCTCTGCCACAGTTTCTTCCCCTTTTCTGGCAGATGGAGACTAACTGAAAACTAATCCATTTAAAGTTAGAGGAGCACAAATCCAAATAATTCCAATTAGAGGATTCAAACTTTTGCTGTTGTTCAGTCTCCTTCTTTGATTATCAGCTTCTGTTTCTGAGTCTCAATTACTGAAACATAACAAATGTAATCGGCTTGAATAAAGTGAAAGAAACGAGACCTTCAGAAAGAATTTAGGGTAAGAAATAGGGCAAAAAATAGTTTTCTTTCTGTAACAAATTGGAACATTCATCCAGCTTGTGGCATCGTTGTGAGAGGATTAGGGTGACTTCCACGAGGCAATCTTTAAGAAAATATATATATATATATGTTTACAGAGAAAAATTCTCCCTAGTCTCTTGTGCATACTAATCTACTAAAAACATTGTAAACAAGAAAAGAACAAGTGCATATTTCTTCAGTAACATTGTCTAAGGAATGAACTTGGATAAAACGTGAGCATCGTATGGAAAAAATATCACAGTAGTGATGAGAGCTGAAAAAAGTTTATGGTGTACTGTTTAGTCACCTGTTGCATGCTTTTTCATATGCATGGGGAGAAGGTTGGTTGGCCAAGATAAGGTTATGGGACACGTTTGTTTCTTTGTCGGTCTCTCTGTACTTATGCTCCTCTTGGAAGATGCCCACAGTTTGATGGACATGCTGCCTGAACCTTGAAAGACATGATACCTCCATTTGAAGGAGCTGGTGATGTTGCAGGCATTCTGTAGTAACTTCAGAGAAAATGTCCTCTGCATAACAAGCACTTCTTTTGCTGCAGGAACTGGCAGGTTTTCAGTATACTGCAGTAAGAAGGAATAATCTGGTCACATCAGACATACACACACAACTGGTGTAAGTCATTGTAACGTTGACCAGTTTTGCCAGAAGGTGAACGTGGAGGTAGGGAGAGAAGGTGGGGAAGGTTTTTTGCTCTGCCCTAGCATGACAGGGCTTTAGCTTTTGTAATTGCTAAGGCAATTTTTTGCAAGAATCAAAGACATGATCCGTTGGAGCATCTCTGAAGTTCTAATGATCTGTAAAGCAACAGGGATGTATTGGATTGATTGTTTGGGCTTTGCTGTGATCATCTTTGTATGCATGGCTGGAAGGCAATGCGCCCTTGCGGCAGCAAGTGCAGGGTGGTAGCTCTCTGCTGTGATGCAAACAGGGAGACTACTTGTGGATGCAAGTCAGGCTAAACAATAGACATAGACCTCTGCAGTAAGGAGTCCCAAGTCCTTGTATGCCCTTTGCTTGGAGTCCTTGGTACAAAAGAAGGGGATGAGACCTTCAGTGTTATACAGCAGGAAGGGGCTTGTTCCTGCTGTTGGAGTAGAAGTGGGATCTCATGTTCCACCTTGCCACCATGTACATTCTTTGAGATCCCTAATCCTGTACAACCCTCTGTACCTGACACTTAAGCATGTGTTCCAACAAAATCCAGCACTCATATCCACATTGTTGCTCACTTTTCATCAGGTCTCAGAGGATGTGATGATAGCTTCATTTCTTGACTCTTTACTACTGACCTACTAAGGAGAGATTTTTATGGCTGATTTACTGGGAATTGGGTGATGATGGGAAAGTGGTTTCTTCTATGTCTCAGTTTTAAACAGATCCTTTCGGAAACACTGTTCTTACGTAGGTTTTGTGTTTTCTTTACAGGCTGTGCCTTCCTAACATACTGCGAAAGGGAGTCTGCTCTAAAGGCCCAGAGTGCACTGCATGAACAGAAGACACTGCCAGGGGTGAGTCCAGACCGACCTTTTTTTTTTAAAAACTCTGAAATGGGTTACATATGGAGTTCCCATCTTGGTTTTGGAAGTTTATTATCTCTGGTTGCTTGGATGATTTACTGTTTGCATTGTGCTAATAAACTCAAGATACCACCACCCCACGCAAATGGTTTCCATGCACAAAAAGAAAAGCTTTTTGCTTTTATTGGGAGCCAGGAAAACAGCAATTAACTGATTATGGGCTGGATTCTACCAGCCTTACTCACTTAAGGAAAGGCTTTAGGCTTCTGACCACTACAATAAAATATTAGAAGTGCTCACCAGCTGCTACCTCTTACTATTTTTCTTCTCTGAAGCAAGGTGTGGCAGCCAGAAATCAAGAAACAGAACACATTATTGAGTTATCACAAAATGAAAACATATTCCTGATGACAAAGTGGTTTGACTCAGTTACTTTAGTATTCAAGCAGCTGTAGCAGATTGGAAAGGCGGTGAGACAAGGAGAAAAGAGAGAGAGGAGAGACGAACACAAGATAATGAGGAAAATTATTCACATGAGCAAGATCTAAGGTTCAGACAACACAAGCAGAACTAAAAATAGAACCGGCATTATGTGGGGAAGACCTGCCCTGCTGGGATAGGTTTCCAGTTTAGCAGTAACTGGGGCGGAGGAAGGGGGAGGGAGAGAGACTATTTAGATTCAGCCAGGGTACATGGATTGGAAACAGCCAAGTGCAGCACTCCTGTGGCTAGAACAGGACTGGTTTCACAATGACACAAAAGTAAGCAATCAAGTAATCAAAAGCAGGATCCTGAGGATTCCAGCTTACATCTAAACTGAGAGGAAACTGATCCAGAAGTCTGCCTTTATTAGTTGGTGTTGAATGGCTGAGTCCTGCGTACCCATAACCTACCTTTCTACAAAACCTTGGACACTTCAGTTGCTCTATGTTGATGAAGAAAATGTTGATTCTGCTCTGCTTGTTTCCATCATTCTGCGTCTATTTACCTATCTCTATGCCACCTTGCCTGTATGGAGATGCCCACACACTTGCTCATCTATATCTATCTTTGTTTTAAAGGTCATACCTTATGTAAATATATACATACTTCATTCTCTAAAAATACATTTCTGTCAGCTGACAACTCCCTCTGAATTATTTTTTTCTAGAAACCCGTTAGCCGCAGATTGAAAGTGACTTGAGACTTGTTGAGGGTTAGGTTTTTCTTTTTTTTTCTTTTTTTTTTTTCTTTTTCCCCCTAACAAGTGATGTTTTTCCTTTTAGTTCTCTCTCCTCTGAATGATAGAACTAGATGTACAAAAAATGAAAATATTTTGAATATGGATGTTTCAGGTAACACTTTACCTGAAATTTTCTGAAATAAGTTTGAAATCAAATATATATTTATCAGAACTAGAGATATGGTGGTGATGAATAGGGTGTTGTGTATTTAAAAGATACTGGAATTCCAATTGTCTTCACTGAAACTATTTGCTTCCCTCATTAGGAGCCAGACCACTCACTTGCATGGTTAAAATCTCATCCTGAAATGAAGGGAGTATCTTCAAGAAGACAATTGGTCAGTGAGACTGAGGACTCAGATTTGGAGGGTGTTGGAGAAAGTGATGATTTAGGATTTTTTTTTTTTTTTACATTACTTCCTTATATGTCCCCAGTTCTGAATCCCAGCCTGTTTTTTAGGGATCTCAAATCACAAAACTCTTAAAGTCAAAACTGTTGTCTTGGACAGTGGCAAAATTCAACCAGCTTTTGCATTAGAATCAAGACTTCCTTCAGAAGTTATGTTGACTGATTCTAAGCTACAGGCAAAACACTTCTTCCTTGGTTTATGTCATTTCTGCCACATGTAGCTCATACTGACCACTCTGACTTCAGAAGGCTTTTTTGTTTTGTTTTACACTTTGTTTTGTTTTACACATCAAGATCTGATTGAATTAGGAACAGTGAATCCTCAGTCTAAGATAGCAACCAAGACAGCAACCTAAGATAGGTTTTTGAGAGTTCTGAAAACTGACTTTTCCCACCCCTTTCATTTCCAGTTCTGTTTGTTTCACGATAAAGGTTTACTTTCCGCTAGCAAACCCTCTGCATACAGTTTTCTGCCAAGTTTCTGAACTCATCTTCTGAATGATGTCACTGTAGTTTATTTCAGGAAACCAGCCTTGCCTCTTGATAAACTATCATGCCTGGATACTGTTTTATGGTTCCTATGTAAGTAGCAGAGAATTATTTATGACTTACCTGACTGTTCTTGATAACATGCACCAACAATATCAAGCGTAGTTCATCACCATAAAATAAAAAACACTCATAAGGTCAGGGGTCGAAGTCCTCATTCACATGAGTTCACAAATAACACATATATAACACCTTATCAACACCTTGACCCTTTACTGTCTGTGACACAAACAGCACTACAGAGGAGGTATCAAAAATAATTAACAAGCCTGGTACAGGAAAAAAGAAAATAGTACTATAGTGAGCCGTTGAATCAAGACACTTCTTTCCCATCCCCCAGTAAACTGTGTATTTGCCTGCTCTTGCAATACTGTTGTTTGTATTCTTTGTATTATAAAACACAGAATTGAGTCATTTTTAATAATATGCACATGAATGCTAATGTATGGAAATGGTGAGGCATGAGGAGTTTGTGTCCAGATTCAGATGCTTTGCCTCTTAGCTATGTATCACTTTGTTTTTAGTGGAGTGGCTACATGCACATATTTTACAGTAATTACTTTCTGGATGTTCTTTGTAAGATGACAGAAATATGTTTCACATATTTCTATGTTATATGTGGCACATAAAGTAATCTTGTGGAATAATCAAAAGACTTCCAAGCAGGTATGTGTTGATTAATAAAGTCTTTATGGCACTTTGGTTTTGGGCGGGAAGGAATCATGATAGATACTTTGAAGCAACTAGAATGGAATGTAAAACATAAAATTATTAGTTAAATACTCTTCATCTAAATGAATTAAGCTGTTTTGGACAGTTTGAAATTGTCTTGCTTAGAACAGAAGGTTAATGCAGCAGGCTGTGTATGTATGTGTAAAGAGTACTTTGCAAGTGTGGGACAATTCGAATTCTAGCGTTTCCTTGTGATTGTTTATTTTACATATAATAGAGTAGCTGGATGATGAAGTATATTAGTTCTTTAATAATTTATAGAAATGCTTTGATGTTGCAGTAATTACATTAAAGGTCACATATCAAAGGTAATTTGGTTGAGCAGCTGTGATGGTTTCTCAGAAGCAATCAATATTGCTGTCCGTGGTGCTGATTTCACCAAGGGGACTGCCAGATTAAAGGAGGCTTATTACCAGCCAGACAGACACGGGGGAAATCAAGAACAGATTGGAGAGATGCACTATTCTCTCTCCCCACCTATAATTAACACTGTTCACCATAATCTGTGCTAATCCTTCATAGTGGGAACCCTCCCCCCCGCCTTTTTTTTTTCGCCAACATTATAAAAAGCAAATTAGGCGAAGAAGAGTAATTCGGAGGAGCAAGAGAGAGAAAGTAGAGAAAGTTGATTCACCATTGGGATTTCTAATACTGATACATCTCTCAATGATAAAATGGAATATAAAAAACAGAGTCCATGTTCTTGGGGAAAGCTTCGGGGGGAGGGGAAGTGATCTAGACAATGACAATGCAGGGGATGTAAGAATTATCTGCCTGCAGATTTGGCATAATATTATCTATTTGCCCCACAAAGCTCCACAGGAAATGAAATCAGGGAAATAAAATTATGTTTTAAGTGTAGTCATTTTGATTACAAATTATAGTGAAGCCAACTTTTTCTCCCCTTTCTTTTTTCTTTCTGAAACGAATGGCAGAGGATAATGCTGAGAAATGTAATTACGCTATCAAGATCTACTTTTATTTATAGCACAAATAAACCGAGCTCATGTATGATAAACACAGCAGCATTTTTTTGCCTCTAGTTCTTTGTGGCTCTCTCAGGCAATGGGATTGAATAGTCCATGTATACTTGGTTGGAGGCACTGCCTCTTTGCATAATGTTAAAACCTCCCTGTAAGACTTGCAATGAATAACTATGAAATTAAGTATCTAAGAAACTGTTAACCTCAGCAATCTGCAGGGCTTATTCAGGCTGGGACATAGACTGGGTTTTCTTACTGTATCTATTCCTCTTGAAAGCGAGAGTGGTACTACTGCTATGCTAAATTTCTCAGTCTATAACATAATTATTTTTCTTCCTAACTGTTCTGATATCCTTTATCTCTTCTGCCATCTAGAAAAAATGCATTCTTCTTTATTCATTGTATGCAAAAATTGTCATCTTTTACATTAGAAGACAGATGAGTTCACAAAACTCATTAAACTCAGTTCTAAACAAACGAACAAAAAACCTCTCTAATGAAACTAAAGCTGTGCTTAGTTTTTTTTTTTTTTAAAAAAAAAGGTTTTCAATGATATTGGTCTTATCCCACTAAAATTCTTATGCATATATGAGAAAAGACACCTGATCATGGAGGGGTGTGGTGGGGTTGGGTGTCATGCAACATCTAGCCCCTCTTGAATCCTTGTAATAAGGCTTAAAGGAGACGTAAGTGTCATGTGGACTTCAGAAGTCCTGCATATATAGCATGGATTTCACTGTTCAAGCAGACCTTGCTGTAATTTTACACTCTTATTGGTTTTTTTTTTAATGTTTCAAAGCTTTTTCCAAAACCTTGTTAGAAAAACATTAAACCACATATCACCCTGCACACTGTGTTATGCCAGAAATGGTATTATATTCCCACACCTTCCCATTTCAAAAGTTTTCTCCACCAATGTAAATTGCAATTTGGTCAGCAGTGGCAGGCTGGATGGGTTCCATTGATTAAAGTAGCCTGCTGAAAAACACAGGCTGCTCATCATGCCCTTTAGATTTTGAAAGAAAACACATTTAATTGTTCCCTTGGGAGAAACATGTCTGTTTTCTGAAGTTAAAAATGAAGATGAAAAGGAATAAAAACAGATTTGAGGTAAGAGACTTGCAAAAACCAGTCCTGTAGAAATTCTCCAGTGCTTTAAAATCTTTGGGTGTCAACGCCATGATTAAAAAGATTTTTTTTTTTTTTTTTTTTACCCTATTTCCTCCTTCTGACTGACCAGCCACTAAAATGACTTTTGGACCTTGCTTTGGGGAAAGGAGGGGACAAGAGAGGGAGAGGAAACCATATGCACTTTCCATTTGCTAAAAGCCCCTGTAGGTTGACAGTGCTGTACTGTTCACCAGATGAGATGAAACACCTGGGTCCTATCTGCTTGGTAAACATTAAAGTTCCATTTCACTAGTTAAAGATTGGCTTCTGTATCCCTACACAGCAGCCTCTAGAATACAAAGTAAACTCTCTCTTTGCAACCCAGTCCAAAGAGCTTTGGAGGAAAAGGGTACAGTGCAATCATTCTGACAGAAACAGTGTGTTGAATGCATGCTGTTATCTCAGCTGAGACTGGTGTATTCATCACATTTGTGGTGGCTAACGAAGCTTAGCTTGATATGCAAAATGGGAACAAGGCTTCTCAGCTGTGTTTGAGATTTGGTGGGAATTGAAAAATGGTGTGTAAAAAATAAATTATAAAGATGGCATTGTCTTTCTAATTTGACACCTTTTGTCTCTCAAAGGACGATTTCCAAGTTATTCAACAAAAGCTTTTGCTGGACCTTCATTTGCTTTATGTGTTATTCAATGACAACTTTTCTTTCTGACGTGTCTGCCATAGGAGGATCAATCTAATTTTATGTACAACTGTAAAGATGAATGATAAGTAGAAAGGATTCAGGCAAGTACAAGCTGAATAAATTATAAAGGGCAAATGATGACAGGACTGGGGGTCCCAAGAGACAGTGATATGATAACAGAAACTAAAGACGAATTTATGATGGATGTAGTTAGCATGTACTGAGGCTGTTAATTCTTCAGGGTAGTTTTACAACTTCTTGTGATTGGAGCAATCAAAGTATTTCATTTTAAAGAGATGCTGTATATTTTCACTTGTCTGTTCTACATATTTGTATGTATGGCCTCATTTATATGCATAGCAGTAAACTCCCATAGGCTAGTCAAACTTACCTCCCATCAAAGGGCCCCTATTCTCCAAACCATAATGCCACTGTTTATGCATAAATAAATAGATAATGTGTAACTATTTGAGGGCAAACCTGGATCTCGGCAAAAAAAAGGTTTCAATTTTCATCGAACAGAGCAATCAAATCTTTTCAGACCCTGCAAGTAGCTGAGCACCTTCAGCTACCTTCAAAGACGAGCCTAGGGATTGAGTTAGCTCACAGATCCCTGACGAAAAATTATACATAATAAGTTTCAGGTAGGTCAAATTTTGAGCTTAAGCTACTTGAAGAGCAGCTGATGCAGCATCATAAAGTTAGAAGCAAATCTGATCTCAGAGCAGTTCTTGATTGCATTTCATTCATACTCTTATTTCTATCTCTTGTTCCTTATTATTAAGAATATTTGCATGAAAATGATATTTTTCCTTCCTCTGAAGGGTTGTCTCTTGTCTGTGAGTAATGCTTACTCTGGCCTATATTTGTGAATGGCATGGGTTTGATTCTGACTTCATTTACACAAGTGTAAATCAGCAGTGATCTGATTGAGGTCAAAGGATTTATATGGTGTAGGAAAGAGCAGACTCAGCTATATTTGTCACTGCTGAAATGATGTCATCGTGAACAGTACCATAGCTCTAAATGAGGAAAGATATTTCTACCAAGAGTCTTTGCATCTGAATATCTGATCTCACAAAACGCTGAGCATCCCTGACACCTGCTGGGCCATTCAGTAGCTCCCATGGGCTCTTTACTAGAGAGAGGTCCCAGCTCCAAACTATAGGAGTTAAAAACGGTTGGTGTTTTGGTGTTTCAATGAAGTTAGCTATTAGATACTAACAAACCCTAAACACTGGGGTTTCTAGTTGCATCACCCTACTGATTCAAGTGATGGAATACACCCAGGAATAACTTGCAAGCAGTAAACCTTCTCATCCCGTGTTCTCAGTCACAGAGAAATAGAGGAAGATAAGAACGGGCACCCTGTAACAGTCAATTTACTTTTCATCTGTTCAGTCGTATGGATGATATTGTGTGATATTACGTAGTCCAGGGGTCATTATTCATAGGCTAACCTTTCCATAAACACATACTTCCCGTATTTGCACTACATAGCAATGGAGAAGCATGTGCCGATTGTGATCTGTAATGCAAGGCCAATGTAAGCTTTCAATAAAACACTTAGATGAAGATTCTCTGTAATTATGTGCTTTGGACTTCCACCTGTGGCAATATGACCACCTTTATATATGTTTACCAGTTGCAGCTGTCCTACTTACATTGGTGCAAGGTGTCTGCCCTGTGTTACTTCATGCAGCGTATACATGTCTTTAAATCCTTCAGATACTTGGTGAGACAAAAGTAATTTATTTTTTTTTAAAGTACAAAGGTTTAAGACCATACACAAGAGTGATGGATCAAGTATGTATGTCCACCACCAAAAATATTACCATTGAAAACCATAGAGGAGTCTTGGTCTAATTTAATTTAAATACCATGTGTAGTAACAATGAAAACACAAAACCACAGACTTGAATGTTGTGGAGCAACTACATTCCATGACTGTAATTCCTGGGGGGTGATTATACAATAAGGACTTGAATCTTGTCTGAAACATTATTTCTGTTAATACTACTTATGCTATGCAGGTTAGGAACATCTATGCATGTTGGGAACAGACTTTCAGTTGCAGTGTAGACAGACTGCAAGCCTTACAATGTGAAATCCAGCCACTGGCTGCAGATCTTTTAAAAAAGCTGTGTATGCTGTATTAAATTGTCTAAGAGCATGATCTGTGCATTAAACTTAAAACTGTGCTTAAAGTTAAGAACAACTTTTAAAGAACTAGCTGAGCTGGAATGCTTTTGGGATTGGCAAAAACTGTCCCATCTCTCCACTTACAGATAACTTTTGATAGGACTTGACATGATGTAACCCATTTAGCTTCTGTGCTTCACTTCTGCTGTGCTCGTACTTTGGCAGGGAGAAAGTGGTGGGGAATGACTGACCATGAGATTGCACTATCAGTTCAGGCAAGTAGATATCTGAAGTGACTTTGCTCTGTTGAGTAGCTGCAGTGAGAGACTTACAGTGGCACCGCATGTACGATTTGCTGCACTTGGCAGGTTCCCAGCAATGTCAAATCTCTCTGATTAGTTTCTGTAAGTACAAGGACAAAATTAAGCCTAACCTATTTTTCAAAGAAATGTGCATTTCCCATTTTTCTCTTTAATGGGAACTTCTTATATCTTGTTTCCCATACTTTTTCTCCTCTTCCCTTCCCACCATGCCATCCCTTTAAAAAAAAAAATCATCTTTTTAAAATACAATTCCTTTTAAAAACACATGCCTTCAAATTTCTTTAAGTTCTGTACTGTATTTTGACCTTGATATGCATACATTTTCAGCACTAAATGAATCCTGTGGTGCGAGAATGAAGTTTTTTCCTTCCTTTCCCCTTAGGTATGGTAAACTAGAATCCTCAAAGCCTCTGCTATTTTCTAGTGCATATTTTCTTTGGCATGTTGCAAGAAATTACTGTTTTGATCACTGGCTTTGTAGGGAGGTTTTGACAGAGCAAGTCTTGTCCAGCTATAACTAATCCATTCCAAGCTCAGGTTGCTCAGATGGAGTGAATTTCTTTTTCTCTTGTTCTGTGAATAGTTCAGTCATTTCTATACTACTATAGTGTAAATATGTAAGTTATAAGACATGCTGGCATGAGTTTCTGATTTCATTTATAGCTTTGATCAGTGGAACAACATTTTGCTTCCAGGGTGGTCGAACTGGAATCAGATTTTCTACATCTTTTTATTTATGGCTGACTTACTGTCAAGATCTTCCTCAGTAAACACCTGAGATGTTGCATCTGTCTTTTGCATTACTTTGTGGTGTCCTTTCTCGATAAAGTCACACTAGTGCCTCATGTCTAGCTGAACAGCGTTTTCTCCTTCTTTTCTCCTCCGTCCCATCTCACTCTGCACGTCTGTCCTTGCCATCTCTTATCTCCTTTGTAGATTTGCTGGAAACATCACGTAATGCCTGCCTGGTGAAATGAGTTGAGATTACAGCTGCTGAGGAGGAACACCATGCTTCTCAACTACTTCTGCCTGGGAGATCGCATATTTTTTCAGACAAAGGGAGAGATTTATGTTATTGATCCTTTTCACGTTTTGTGATGCTACACCTATATAGATAGCAGAGTTGGCTTCTTGTAAATCTGATGTTTCTTGATATTATGAGGCTTAGTGAGTGAGCTTTTCAGTGTATGTTCATGTTGCCCAAGAGAAACAAGGCAGCCAGGAAAGGGTTGTTCCTGTGGTGTTCCCTTGCCTGTTCTTCCTTGGAGCAACTGGGGAGTGACTAGGGATTGATTTCTGTGCCCATATTTATCCTGGGCAGGGTAAGGGAGGTGGGGTGTGTGCAGGGGGGGAGAGCCTTGCAGGTATGTGTTCTGGTGGTAGCAGCCTGCTGTTCCCAGCTTGTTATTTTTCTACCACTGCACCTGGGAGGGGAGAGGCTAAGACATTCCTGTGAAGCTGGCCACAACATGTTGCTAGCACCTAACAAGCAGACTGCTGCTGAGAGAATCATGAGAAGATGCGTGTATTTGTGAGCTCTATACGGTTTTTGGAAACTATAGTACAGGTTCTACAAAAGTGTATACACTACAAATAATAAAATACAGATGTGACACCCTTCAAAGACAGTGTCTCATGTCCCAGTGGAGGTCTCAAATTTATCTACACTACTATGTGTTTCTCTTTTATTTTTATTCTATTAAGCCTCAAACCTTTTCCATCAGCACTCTGAGCTCAAGCTGCCATAGCACAGTGGTAATACCTCTAAAGTGAGCCTGTCCAAACTAATTTCATTGTCCTTGTTGAGTGAAGTGCAACAATTAAGCAGACAGCACAAATGGGTCCAGGTAAATTGGGTATTTACAATTATTTCAGTTTGGATAATCTAATGTGATGTTCATTGTGCAACCAAGAAATATGCTTCCTAGTGAGAGGGGGGCTCTCATTCTGTACTCTTGTCTGCTGGGTGTAAATTCAAAGTAACTCCATGGACTTTACAGAGTTTAAGCTTCTTTACATCAGTGCAGCTCAAATGAGAATCTTATCCTTTCTTTAGATGCTCTGTAAAGCTGCCTCCCTTCAGCTGTGCTTGCACTTTAGAGATACAGCCAGGGGAGCTGGAAGGTCATTTCTTTTTTTTCTGGGCCAGGGTTGTGTTGTTGAACTCATTCACTTTGGGGAATCCAGCTTTCTTTGAGCACGTCTTTGCTCTCCAGCACTGAAACTCTGATTGACAACTTGAGTTACATTCCAGATCTGGAATTGCTGCTGACTTTCTGGATAGCATTACAACCAGATCCTCTTATTACCAATGCCTCTCTTTCTTGGTATTAGCGTCTGTGGGCTGTATTCTGGTTTTCCACCAATTCCAGCTGAAAACTCATGGTGATCCCAGTTGAAAGGCAGGGGATTTACACCAGCAGATCGACACTAAAAGGCAGATCACTGCTACTTTTTGCTTTATTTCTTTGCTTTTCCTTCCATCCTCCTGGTCCCCTCAGCTCAAGCAACATACTGTGGTGTTGGGAAATCTTCACCAACTTAATCACATTTGGGCCTGGTGTTTTTCCTGAAGACCCTGGGGTGTGTAGTGCTTAGGCCTTGGTTATTAGTTTACACAATAAATGAAGCCCATTAGAACAGCATAATCAGGTCTCAGAGAAGGCCACCTCACTCATTATCTGAGGAGGTTATGTTAAGCCTCTGTAGTTATTAATCATACTTTCCCGTGCAGATAGCTGAAGATTAAGAGTCACATTTATCCTCTTTGCTCCTCATTCTTTCACACTGATGTGCAAATGCTTTTTATAATCGTTGTTATTATGGTTATTCATAGCCTATCCAGTCAGCCAGGACTGCTCCTCAGATGTTGCTTGAAGTCTTGCACCTAACCGTGGTGGCTTCATGATACAGACCAGAGCCACTGGAGGTCTCTCCATTTATATCTCGGAAAACATCCTTGAGAGTCCTAGAAAGTCTCTGCTAGCTGTTATTGAATTGCAATATCTTGTCCAGAGGCCAAGAGAGTTCTGAACAGAAGCCGACACTGTTATAACAGCCAAGTTTAACAGCAACCCTCTTGATTTCACTTGCTTTGCCTTTTAATACCAGCTCTAACCTTGAACTTAGACTAAGATGATATGCTACCCTGTGGCTTTTTGAAATCTAGCCTAATGCCCTTTTAATCAAAGTGAATGACCTTTTTTTCCTTACTTCATTTTTAAAGCACTTAAATCAACTAGGATAAAATTAGGTCTGTACCAGGTGGACTCAACAGTGTTTAAAAAAAAGAAAGTTTAAAAATGCAAGCATTTATTCCATCAGAGAAAATTATCTTTTAATTTTTTTTCCCTAAAAATATTTTTGTTTTCTATCGTTGTCTTTCTGGTAGCCTGTGCACACACGCATACACAAAATAATTCCCCAGAAAACCTTCAACACCCACTTACTTGGGAAGACGGTTGGAGTCTTTTCTCCCCAGAAGGAGTTTAGTCATGGAGCATTTGCTTCAATAAAATTATGGTTAAAGCAACAGTTAGCAACTAACTTCATTCAGCATACAGTGACTACACAACCATCCAGTTGCAGATCACATGAATGTACAATTACTTTCATCTGCTTGCATACACATTCCTTTTCTTTGTGTTCACTATCAGCTTTATAGAAGCTGTGCTCCAATTTTCTTCTTGTTCCAGCGTGACGGTGAGAAAGAAACTTCACTGTAAGGTTCAAATTAACAATTTATTTGAACTTCACTCACAGGTCCAATACGCCACTATTGCAGGTTTTTATGGATACAATGGAGGCATGCACTATGGCAATTTAAAAAAAAAAAAAAAAACAATTCATAGGATACGCTATTACAACCTACAAGTGATTTCCAGAATGTACTAACACAAACCACAGGCGCGCTAGATATTAATACCTTAAAAGAGTGCACTGATCACGATCTTAAAGCATGCCAAATACCATACGTGTGTTTCTTAATCACTCACCCTCTCTCTCAGGTAAGACCTCTTAATCCCTGGGAAGTTACCTTACACAGCGTCCTGGGCAAGGAGGGAAGAATGTCTTACAGGCCAGCTGTTGGGAAAGTCTTTTCTGTTTCTAGAAAACTCCCTAGTTTTCTACCCAAACTTTATGGGTTTTATTTCCTGATTTGATGGGTGTGCAGGATTATGCCCGAGTGGATTACACGGTCTGGAATGCTTAACTCTGGTGGTGTGGTGGCCCCTTAGTCTGTATTGGTGTTGGCCTCTTCTCCCAAGTAACTAGCGATAGGACAAGAGGAAATGGCTTCAAGTTGCGCCAGAGGGGGGTTAGATTAGATATTAGGAAAAATTTCTTCACTGAGAGAGTGGTCAGGCATTGGAACAGGCTGCCCAGGGAGGTGGTGGAGTCGCCATCTCTGGAAGTGTTCAAGAAACGTGTGGATGTGGCGCTTCAGGACATGGTTTAGGGGACATGGTGGCGCTGGATTAATGGTTGGACTTGATGATCTTGAAGGTCCTTTCCAACCTAGTGTTTCTGTGATTCTGTGATTCTGTATTGCTAACTTTGTGACATCTAGCACACAAAGTTACTGAATAGCGGTGGAATGGTGCTCAGGGCATTTTGTTTGTTAAGGGATTACTCAAGGCTCCATTCTGGTTTCTGTTCTTATCATGATGCAGTGTTCAGGCAACCCCGGATGAGCCATTTCTGCAGTTCCCCCCAGGTCATCTCTGCATAGATAAGGATCTGTCAAGGTGAGACAAAGCTGAGTCGAATCACAACTCCCTGTGTTTTGCCTTTGTGCTCTGAAACCTGTTTAGGTGGTTGTCCCATACATACACTTAAGGAAAACTGCTTTTCTGTAAGTGGTTTAGCTTCTGAAGCAGGGCCCAGGTCAGTGATATATAGAAATCCTAAAACAGTAGGTCCATAATATCTATCATGCAAACTTAAAATCACCAGTTCATCCAGTTGCTAAAACCTGGATTCAGTCTTTTGAACCTGGAGTGTGAGTTACCATGTATGTCAGTTTGACCATCCTAAAATTACTTTTCAACCTGTGAGGAAAGGTACATTTCTAGAATGAACAATTCATATAATTTCTCTTTTGACTGAAGCAAATAAAACCCCTAACCCTGATTTTTCCTTAAGAAGTTTAAGTGCAGGTGCATCTGTTTCCCTCACACTTGCAATGATAACATTAGTATGCAATGCCTATGTTTCCCAAATGCTATGCTTAGATACTGATTCTGCATATCTAGAGGAAAGCAGCATTGTTGTTTTGCCTCAGAGGTCTACTAGTCTTTGTAATCTCATGATCTGGCTTGGTTTTTCTTTCTTTTTTTTCTTTTTGTTCTAGCCTAGACAGTGGGCTTGATAATGCATAAGACTCTTGCTACGGCCTTATGTTTGATTTTTTCTTTTTAATGAAAGTATTTTCTCTAGAAAATGTCAATTCAAGACCTTTCCATTTGAAGGATCATGGTGGCTTTGGTCATGAATTTATTTGAGATTGAATTTTTGGATCTGTTAGAAAATTCTTGTTCAAATAAAAGGGCCAGAAAAGTAGAAATCAACCCAAACAGGCAGGCATGACATTTGCTTGACATATGGAGCTTCCCTGATACAAATCCCTGCCCTTCCTAATTCAAACTAAGAAGTGAACAGACACTGGCTCTCCTCTGTGCCCCCCCAATTTAGTTTCCTACTCACCTGATTCTTGGCTATTTGAAGACAACTTTTGCACATGCGCTTCCTTTATTTTCTCCTCCCCTCTACTTTTACCGAAATTACTAAATAATTTACCTGGAATACTTTTTTGAGTGGATGAAGATTTTTGTATGGATCATTGAGGCACAATACCAGACCTAGTTGACTTTAAGAAGAATGTATAGGGTGTTGACATGCTGTAACTAGGCATGCAGTTTACTGTAGCTGATCTCAGATTTCATTAAGATGTTGGCAGCTCCTCGGTTGTCTATCTCAAATTTGGTCTCCTTTGACTTCCTTTAGGTGGGAAAATGAGGCTGTGAGAAAATGTATAGAGAAAGTACCTATGACAAAGTGTGAGTTTGAGGGCTGAAACAGAAACAGGATTTAAGAAAACTAGATTCAGTACTTGCCTATGTAATAGAAGTCAATGAACCCACCTTTGCCTTGATATCCTACCTACAAAATGGAGGTAATTAACCTTCCCTCATTGTTACCTCTTTGATTAGTAGACATTTAGAGTTCTCCAGAGTAGGATTTTTCCTTTCATATGCATCTGTGTTTGTGTACAGTGCTTAGCAGTGACAGCTCCTGCTTTTGACTACAGTGTCCTAGACATTTCTGTAATGCTGACAAAGGATGATAACTGTTGGGAGGGAAAAGCTTTCTTCCAATATAAGGTGATGGCTCAGGATGATTCTTGCCTTTCAGGAGGGGGCTGTCTCTTTCCTCTTTCTCATGATTGACCTGAAACTAAATAAGGGAAGAGTGACATTCTTACTATTGCTTTTTTTTTTTTTAAAGAAAGGAGAATTTCTCTTATACTCATGTTGTACTTGTTCATACTGTATTTGACAACTGTAATAAAATTTGGGTCAGATATAATTTTCAATAGAAAGAGGCATCCTACAAACCGTCCCATGCTTGTATTAGGGTCATGTCAAGAATAATAGAGACTATTGTCACTGCACTGAACCTCTGCATTGTATTAAGTATTCCTTACTTCTTTCTTCTCTACTTCTCTCTGAGACATAATACAAGATGCCTATCATGTTCCACCACATCTCACCAAAGGACACAGAAAGGGAAGCTGGTTAGCAAGGCTCTTCAAAGCTACTTTAGCATCAATGAGCACAGGTAAAAGGTGGAGCATTCACATTGTCTGGCTTAATCATATGTGTCCTCTCCCCCTAACTGAGTGAGAATGGCAGGAGGGAAGGAGGGCTTTTGTCAAGGGGATTTTCAGTTTGTTCTTGCTATTACTTCATGGAGGATGTTGCATGTTGTTTTATTTGTGAATGAACAGTGTCCTGGGGAGAGATGAAGGGATGACCCACTGGCATATGAAAGAGGTGATCCCAGGTAACTTTCTTTCAGTGTTGTCTGCTCAAGGCCTCCCATGCTGCTCACAGGTATACAAAATTTAGTCACCTGCCTGTATGCAGAATAGGTTCTATCTGTATTGTCTTAGCACTGAGATTCCTTGCCATAGCTGTACACTGTCCACCCACACCAGAAAAGTCCATGTGCTATCACAGAACTGCACCCCCCTCTGACCTGTTCACGTTTAGGGATGGTTCTTGGCCTTGACTGCCTCATACATCTTGCCCTCCCCATTCTGGATCAGTGCCCACAGCAGTGTGGTGGCCCAAGAGCCCTGATCTGCCTATCCTTTTATATATCAGCATCTGTCTCTAACCCTCAAGAATACTTTCAGCAGTGAGCCTCAGTCAAGCCTCATTCACTTCTGGTGAGATGACTGGAAACAAGGAGAAGAGACCACTGAATTTCATTTCACTCATGCCTCACAAAAGGCCATGAAGTCAGGTCATGCAGGTAAAGGAATTATTTGCTTCAAATTCCTTGCCCAGAGCTGCTCTGAGATGCTTTCACTGAATCTTTTCTGTTTCTGAATGGCATTTTCTGGGGTAGGTGGTGAAATCTGGTTCCCTCCAGAGGTGTGACAACTGCCCTCCTCTCTCCAAAGATTGCTTTCACTTGACAAATCCATCAAGAATTCAGTGCCATCTGCTTGGAGCCGCACACCTGCACTTCCCTTCCCTTTCCTCCTCTCCCCTCCTTTCTTTTTCCAAAGCCTAGTGACATCCTTTGCTATATTTGAGGTGCTAACATAGATCAAAGTCCTCCCAGGATCAAACAACGTGCTGTATGCGATCCTTACGGTTACAAACAAGGTCTTTCACTGACACAAACACATTTCTGTGCTGCATTTTCAGCAGTCTATCAGACTTGATTCAAGGGTAGCTTTTGATTTCGCAAGGAAACTATCTTCTGTCCTTCCCCCCTCAATTTTTCAGAAGAAAGGGGAGGGGGAAAAAAGGCTCAATCTGGCTGAAAGAAAAGGGAGAAGAGCTTTCTTGAAACTTTGGGGAGACGTTTAATATACCCATGTTGTATGTTTTGGTTGTTGCATGAAGTGGAAGATAGAGAACTTTAGCAGAGGATAAAAGTGTTTAATGTAGAAAGAAAGAAGGAGAGGACTAAGAAACTTGCCTGCGTGTTTGTTACATGATTCTGATGGTATTTTTTAGTATCTTGTGGTCCTCACTTCCCTATAAGATTCCTGCTGTTCAAATTACCCTTCAATATAACCTTTGTTGTTTGAAGCAATAGGTGGGTCCAGAATATGTTTTGAAAGTTGAATAAATGGTTTTAAATACAGGATACTAATTATCATGGGCAACTATTTCCTATGAGTCTTTTATTTGTACAGCTTCAAGCAAGCCTTCAAAGGAGATGCACTGGAATTATAAGTATTAATGTACAGTTTTCTGGTAAGCTTGGATCTTTTCTATTCTATCTCTTGAGGCTTCTGAAAAGCTTTCTGAAAATTTGAGTGATTTAAACATTGAAAATTACACGCAAATAATAATTTTGCAAATCCCATTAGTAGAGGTTCACATTAGTTTCCAGTACTCTGAAAACACTGTTTACTGCACAACTTGGGGTTTTGTTGTGGTTTATTTTTCAGAACATTTGATAAAAATCGTTTTAAAATTATTTTCAGAGACAATTCTGTTTGGACCTTGGAAAAAAATCCCAATGTTTTTTCTCTGTCACTTCCTATACGGTCGGGAAAATGCAAAATTAAGGAGTATAAGCAATAAGTAATACCCCTTTCTACATTAATGCAAGAAAAATCCATAATTTTGCTAGGGAAAATAATTGTTGATTAATATTTCTGAACAAATAATCCTCATACAGCATAATTCATATTCTGTTATTAAAAATCAATCAGTAAAAAGCTCTTTTTAATAATTAAGTTCAGGGATGTTACTGTTTACTCATAATGTTACTGGGTTTGGTACCGTTCTGTTTCTTCCTGATATATAGCAATGGAAAGAAGCACTTACTTATAAGTGGCATAGAGATGAAACATATTGCTTTCAAGAAGAAAATTAGAAATACTCCCTTGATGCCCACTTCATCAAGGTCTGTTTATTTGCCAGAAGAGTCAGTTTCATTCCTAACTGGTATTTCTTCTCTAATTTTGAGCATCTACTTTTCTTAGGGTACAAGTATTTGGCACAGAGGTCTTCAGAAGATAAGAAAAAATGTAGATGTTATACCAGGAAAAACTGTTTGTCAGGAAGTAAAAGACACGAACCCATTTCAGTCTGTGATTACTCATTATGGGATCACACACTTGTTGGCTTGCCTCAACGGCCTCTCTTCTGGAGTGCATGCAGGGTAAATAATTGTTAATTTCCCTGCTGCATAAAGCGTATTTTCTATCTTGTCTGAAGTGCGTAGATGCCGGTCCCCCTCTGAAAAGTTGTATTGTTTATCGGTTTGGATGAGACATTCAGGAGAAAAAGTTCTCTAATCAGCATACAGTCAAAGTGAGAGGGCAGCGTACCTTTCTCTCCCACAGTTAAGCCCTTCAAATTCCTTCCTCATGTGCCTTGCAAAGTAAATTACAATGGGGTTTAAGTTTCTTTCACAAGAAAAATCCCCACTGGTCATTACAGATAGCTGATATGGTAACTCAGATGTGCAGCAGCATAGGCTAAAAATCTTTAAAATAATTATGAATTCAAATTCTTGACTGAAAGTCCAAACTTCCACAAAGGACGAAATGGTTATGCAAAATAAATAGTAGTGTGTACAAACGCATTATAATATGAGGAAATGTGTACAATACTTGGGAGGCATAGAGGGATTTGATGTGAATTGCAGTAAGTTTATCTAAATTTTAACAAATTTTCAAATCCGTTCTATGGATGACTATCCACCTCTGAATCTTAATCTCACCTCCTTGCCTATCTTCAAAGAAATACATTCAACAGGAAATCTAGTAAAACAGTTTTATGAGAAATATGAAAGCTGGTATGGTTAAATGGAGTTAAAATTTTACTTTTTTGAAAATAATGTTTTCACAGTTTTTTAGATTCTGTATGAAAATGAGCATTATAGTAATCTACTTCAAAAGTACACTGAAGCAATTTCACATAATGAAAATAGTTTTATTTAAATGAAAATACTGCTTGTAATTCTGATTAAGATTTAAATTTATGAAAAATAAGTAAAAGAATGATTTAGAACAGATTTAAAAGAAAAAGAGGAACCTCACTAAACTGGAATACATCAAGAAGTGTTGAAACATCTTTCAGTGGGGAAGGGGAAGACTCTAACAAGAAGAGATTGAGAAAATCCTGTTATATTAAGATCTCTAGATTATGACCTGGACTGCGTGGACCAGCTCAGCATAGTCCTCAAAGGGCTGGCACAAGAACCACGGACAACTTTCCACCACATGCTTATTCATCACCACGGGCAGATCTTTCCACTGGTCAGACCTAAAACTGCTCTGCATAACTGAGGTTGCTGAGACATCTTTCTCACCCGCTGCCAATTTCCTTGCCGAAGCTCAAGATGCTGGGCTGGGTGAACTGTTTCATAACGCCTGACACTGGTCCTGGGCGTTCGGCACAGGCTTCAGGTGATTCGGGGCTGAGATCACTCTGCTTGGTCTGGTAGTGAAACCAGCCTTGAGTACGGCTGTAAGGATGTGAGGGACCATTTCTCCCTGGGGTAGGTGGGGAGCTCCATGAGCATGTTGGAGCCTGTGAGATCTACTCCAGAAAGATGAGACATCCAGTAGCATATGGCCTGTGTGTACACGTAGTATATCTGCTTGCTGCTGACTCACCGATGCCTCGGCAACCAGTGCTCACATGTCTAGGAGAGGTCGTCTCTCCATGTGGTGAGATCGCACTGGTGTCTGTCTGATGTCATCTCAGGAGTCCATGGGATAAAACAGTTGTGTAGAAAAACTAGAGGCTTTCTGAAGTTGGAATTAAAGCATAATTTTACCTTTCCAGAGGGAAGACAATGAGGAGGCTCTTCAGCCTTTGTTGCTGGTTTTGGTATCTCTCTGCAGATTAGTCAATTACAAATGACTCACTTCTGTGCAGAGAACCCAACTTAGGACTGGGGGGAGGGATGAAGTAGATTGGATTTTCTGGCAATAGGTGAGTAGATTTTTCCTAAATATGTGTTCACTATCTGTTTTGTTCTGCTCCTGTTGGAACCAGTGAAAAAACTTAATCTGGATTCTCTGAGAACAGATGGCATAATAAGCCCTTCTTTTTGTGCGAGCTATCCATACTGTCCATTCTCAGTATGTGTGGGAAGAAGTGGAACAGGCCTTAGTGAGTTTTCTCCAAGTCTCACTAACAATAGAGTTCTTTTATTTCCAGGGAAGAAGATTTTCTTATACTGGGAAGCTGGTGGGAGTTGTGCAGTGAGTAGGTGAATACAGTTCTCAGAAGCTGGCTTGGTGGTGGCAGACACACAAGTTAAACTGGAAAATGCAGTCATGTGATTTGACTTTTAGATTAAGCTAAAGCGGGTGTGATATTCTGGCATTGCAGTGTTTTGTGTGAGCTCGCTGATCTCAGCCTCTTTATCCAGCTATTACCCTTCACTCTCTCAAAACCTCTCTCCCTGGGATTTAGTACTTTAACTCTAGGCTAGCTGGTTTGGCTGTCAAAGACCAGAGAGTGCAAAGTGAATTATAGGCACCCTTACAGACACCCTAAACTGTCGTGGGTGTATTCAGCATTGGTTTTTTCCCATGGTTCACTGACAATTTTATAATATGGAGAGCCCTGATGAGTGATTCTACAGGCTACGGACAGTTGTCCTCTGTTGGACTTGAGTGGAAAGGGTGAATGAGATTATTGCCCATTGGTTTTGCAGTCTCACCCGAATGTTCCCAAACTGGTTTTGTGCACCATCAGCTAGGTGGTTGAAGCTATTTGAATTGCTGAACTGTACAAACCTGATTAATCTGAGCCTGAAGGCAAGAATACTGCCTCCCTGTACTGTAGAGAGGTGCACAGGTGACCGTGGCATTGCTGCCATGAGCTGGGTAGGGCTTTGTAGTTTGGATGCTCACCGGTAGCTAGGCTGGCTGGATGCTGCTCACCTCAGGTACTGCAGACGTCTGGGTAGGCTTTTACTATTCTTTACATCTGCAGAGCAGGTATTAACACTTTGAACTCTTGTTCTCACACCTAATAATCCACCTTGACAGAGGACAGTGTTTGTTAATGCTTGTCTGTATTTCCCTGGTGGTCTTCTGCGGGGAGGGGAAAGCGGGAGCGACATGGACGTAGCATCCATTTCAAGCACCTAGACACAGGCTGCTGTATGCTATCTGGAAATGACAGATTCAAGCCAGACTTTCAGGCAAGCACTCCATGGGAAATGGAAATAAAGCACTGAGACTTCAGCATTTCTCCCTGTGCTTAGGAGCTTAAAACTCTAGCCATTCCTGTTCTGCAGCAAAGAGAAGCAGTAGACCCATCTGCTAATTTGGTTCCAGTGATCCTGGGAGAAAATACTCATTCTAGGACTTGAGGTTTCAAGTTTCTTCCTAGATTAACCATTACAAATACAAATGATATTAGGTAAATCACTTTGCCTTTCTGAGGCTTGGGCTTCCACCTGTAAAAGGAAGACAAAGCTCTTGAACTCTTTTGTGAAGTGGCATAGAAAGATCAAGTGTTTATTATCAGGTCCACTGCCCCTGCCCCTCCCCTGCACAGGAAAAATCATGGCTTTTTTCTTAACCATTTCACTATCATCAGATGCTGGCAAGAATTGCTAGAACACCAACTGTTTTCCTACCTCTTGGCTTTTAAAAACTGTAAGCCCTTAAAATAAATTTGAAAAACACCAACCAAGCAAAAACCTGAATTTATCATCACCTGGTAGGTCTGGATAGGGCTATTCATGAGAACAATCCAAAGGCCTTCACCTTGACTTCTCAACATAGTTTGATGTGATTTTAATCTGATTATTAGACTCCCGGTACATCTTGCAAGCTTGTAAAAGATACATTGCTGGCAGAAACATTTTTGTTACTGGGGAAACTTTTTGTTGTTGTTGATGTACGTGTTGCCTGCCATAAATACTCATCTGAGAGGCAAAGGTCATTTGGTAGCTGCTTAGCAGCTTTACTTTCTGAAATGAAACTCGAGTGTGTTGGATCTGCAGCAGAAAGCGGGGGGTGTAAAATAGGCGAGGGAAGATCTGTTCCTTAGCATTGCAGCAGCCGGAGTATTTTCTGGCTTTTTTTAATCTTGGTGTTGTATTTTGTTGTTTCTCACTTTGTTTGTCTTCTTCCTCTTAACGTTCAAGTTCGGGTAAGAGGTGCAGAAGGGATAACCTTGGTGACTAAGTGCCCTGGGTTTATTTACAGGACTGCATAGTACAGCCCGTGGCATTAAGGGATGCACTCCCAATGCTATGACCTTCTCCTGTGCCGGCCCAGGGGATTTATCTGCAGAGCAGCAGATGCAAATTTGGGATTGTTTTCTAGGCTAACCAGAACAATTTGGTAACCAAGGGCAGTGGGTAATCAAGCCTTGACTTAGGAATTTCATTATGTGTACAGAAGCGAGCCTGAAGATCAAACTGAGATTCTGGCATATGCTTGGTGTGCAATCTAAACACACCCTGAACAAAAAAAGTCGGTTCAGCCTCTGTGATCCATTCAGTTTTCAGTCTACTTCTTTGAGGTCTACTTGTGTAGATACCAATTTCTGCTAGGACTTGCAGTACCTTTACGAACCTCAGTGGCCCATGTGATATGGTAAATCAGATTAGGTGATATTAGCAACAAGTGCTCACTCTAAAACTTCTTTCTTTATTTTATTTGGGGCACTAGCTTATTTCTCTGTAGATCTCCTAACTAGCCTTAATATAAGATCATCTTGTTTCTGAATCTTCCACAAAATTGTATCGGGGTCAATATTGGTGCACAAATTTGCCACTATTGTAACCAACAGACCTGTTTTGTCCTTAGTGCTTGAATGGCATTCACTTCAACTGTATGGGGATTCATTCATGTATCTCTCTCTCTATACATATACACCCAAACAAATAAAAAAAACCCCAAAACAACAAAACCAAAACAGACAGAAGAGCCTTAAATCTGTCATTTAGAGCATGTTTTCACAAAAGATTTTTGAGAAGTTTTCAGTTTTGGTCATGAAAACAGGTGCCATCAGCAGCAGTGACAGAACTGCCAGAGTAATAGCAGCTCCTGGCTACATGACCAACCATCTACCACCTTCCAGCAGTGAGCAGCAAGTGGCCTGTGACGTGTGATCGTAGGAGCAGGAGCAGGAGCAGACCTGTGTGCAGGATTTTAATGCAGTCCAGCTCACTGTTAAAATCATGACTATTTCCTTTCCTGTTTAAAACATAAGGTGCTGCTAAATCTTACGAGCAGAGATGATGGAAAAATAAGCAAACAGATTTTTTTCTTCTCCTGGAAATCACTGAAATGTTTTCTGAAGCAATATTGCTTTCAGCATATTTCTTGTGGTGGTGGTGTCTGAGATCCAGTATTTTGACCAAAGTGTTCTGTTTGTCCTGTTTTGATGACATCTAGGATTAAAAACCAATAAGTAAACCTGCTCTGAAACTGGTAGAAAACTCTTCTCTAAAATCACACTTAAACACTAGAGAATATGCAGTGATATTTCTTCTCTTAAAATGTCAGTCTCTTCACAGGAGAGAAATATACTTCAAAGCCTTGAAATGTTTGTTAAATGGAGTGGTGTTTTCCTGGCCAGCCCTGGTCCCATAGATGATCTCTATCAGACTGACACTCGGTAGGCAATTGTTGGTGCAGCTTGTATGCTGCACACCTAAGCTGCTGACCACAAGGAAAACTTCTCTGCGTGTAGGTGACCTACCATGACTCCGTGCTAATGGACAATTGGTGTCACCCAGCTGCTAGAGCAACTCTCAATCTGGACTTTTTTCTCTGTAGCATAACTAATGAGCTGTGCCTGGCTTTCTGGTTGTGTAAGGAAGTTTACCTCAACTGCAGTTATTGCTTTATGAAAAGTAAGTGGATGCCTGAGTCATAAAGTGGCATTTTGTGACCATGAGTATGATTCATCTGCTATAATTTCAGCTTTATGAAGGTTAAATATTTGGCTTGCTTCTAGAGCCATTGGAGAGCAGTAGTTGAATGTGGCTAGTCATCCCACCTATACTTTTCCACTGACTAGAGCGTGACCCAAGACCAATGGCTTAGGCTGCCTGAGTGATATGAGGTGAAACTATTCTGACAATGTGGCTTGTGAATAAATCTGCTCCATTGGTCCTGTGCAAACCAGTAGCCAGTTCTGCAAAATGACTCTAGTCAGAAAGCTGGTTTTCATCCTATTAGCCTACATGCTTAGAAGATTTAGCATTATGCCGCTTGTATAAGCTCTTCCCTGTCTTTATTAAACTATTTATCTGAGGCAACTTCATATTTTCTTTTAGGATAAACTGGAGATAATGCAATGTGCTTGTTTTAATTTGCAAGGTTAACTGATCTAATTATCTGTGTGTGTTTATTTAAATCCTTTCGAGCACTAGGAGATTGCAGGTGGCTGCTTTGTATTCCACCAACAAGAAATCTCTTAAAATGAGATGATATAGCTCAGTGGGTCTTCTTGTATAAAGGATTTTCTAATAATGTATGAATTTATTAAAGACAAAGATAAATAGAGGGTTTATTTACATTAAACAAATTCACAAGGAACTATTTTTTCCTTAAACTGAGAAGGCCAAATGACATCTACTTTTACTATGTTAAAGGATTATCCATACTCTACAAAGACATTAGACACCAGCATGTTGGGTTAGAGCTTTTGACAGATATTTTCGTTCTTGTGTCAGACAAGATTTTCAGTTTGTGTGAGTTAATATTTTTGCAAAGCCTCTGAATTGTGAAAACATGGAAACTTCAGTAGTGCAAGCAGCATCACACAACTTCTGCTTCTGGTTGAATGAGTGCAAGCTTTGTGCTGTTTTGTTGCTATATGCGTAGTAATTTGAGGAAAAGAAAAGTGCTCCTACAGATATCTAGATAACCTTGAAGCAAAATTGAAAGAAGAGGGATATTTTTTCTCCTCCATTCCTTAATCAAATAGTGATGACAATATCCTCTTCTAGTTTTCACATGGTCTACTGAAACCACAAGCCTAGTGGCTAAGTTCTCACCTTGTTTTTTTTTTGCCTTCCATGCACCTGAGTTTTTCAATGCTGAAGAGACTCCTACAATAGTTAACCTAGATGTTCTATGTACAAAATTTGTTTTACTATCTGGTAATTACACCAGGTGGTTACAAAATAGAATGTGATACAGCTATCTAGATGATGGAGTTAAACTGCATGAAGTGCTATCTGGGGAGAAGAGGGGCTTGTTAGCTCAGGTGCTGCATGAATGTGGCTAGACTGCTTCCAGATCAGAGCAAGCTCACATCCCTGCCGCTGCCCTGGGATCCCTTGATCTTTCAGCCCTGGGATTAGCTTGAACAGAGCTAGCTTGTGCCTGTCTGCTCCTGACATTGTAGAGTCACCCAGGTCCCCACATTTAGCAGGACCAGTAAAATTATTTTGTTTGCGCTGCAGAAGGCTTTCTCCTAGTAACTGTACACTGACTCCTAATACTCACCATATTAATGAATTACCATGTTCCTCCTATCAGCTCACAAAGCCACCTTTGCTAAACAAACAGAGACTCATTTGCTCTCTTTCCTGAGCGAGTTAGCTCAGTGGCCCAACACATCCATCTTATCTTTTGGGAGCTTTGTCCACTTTAGCAGAGCCAGTATCCTGCTTCACTTAAGCACCTGCCAGTGATAAACAGAAAAGAGGCAGGTGCTAATCTACCTGGGTCTGCCACTCCCCAGGGACAGCG
>NW_010555645.1:37514-57704 GCF_000687285.1 Phaethon lepturus
AGATAGGAATTGCTGATAGATCACTCTATTGATGCCACATTTCACCATAAAGGGAATTGACAGAAGTCTTTCCCCATTTTGGGATGTTTTTAAATTTTGGCTGGCTGGGGCACTGTAGAATATGCTGCTTTAAACAGTCATGTTTCGGCTAGCATGTAAAACAGCACTGGTTTCAGAGAGAGTTGTGTGTATGGGAGGGCTTACTTTTGCTGATCCTGCTTACGCTCCAGCCGATCTTTTATAGGCTGTCAAAACACAGAGCCAAACTCTGACGTCTTTCCTTGGATTATATGTGGTCTTTACTTGAGCAGAGCCTGCACTAAGTGAGCAAAATCTAAATAAGGCTGTCAAGGCTTTGACCTAGAGTATTTACTCACATGAGTCCCGGTGAGAATTGCAGACTTAATACTACGTTACAAATGTAAGCATTTCAGCGCATTCTCCTGTGCTCTGACAAAGTTAATTGTCTAATCTTGACACCAAGTGCCCTGCACTTTTTTAAGAGGTTTATGCATGAGACTAATTATGTGCTGTTAATTTGGCTGCTAGCAGCTTTCTGCTTTTAACATCCATTGGAGTCAGGAACTGTACAGAGTGGCATTTTCATGTAACTAGTGCAAGGGCTGTGAACTGGATGCTAAAAGGCAAAGACAGCAAATACCAGTGGAATACTCTGAAAGAGGAGGAAAGTGTTGATTCCCTCAACCTTTGTCCTGGTGACCAGAAATACCAGGATGCATGAGCCATACGTTAGCTGCATAGAGAAATTTTGCCAGTGTGTAGATGCTCTCTTCACCTGGATAGAGTACACAGGTGACGATTACCGTTTCTGGTAACAATGTGCAAGTGCAAGAAGAGAGTACCTGGACATACCAGTCTGTCATAGCTAAGTTGCCTCAAAATCTGAGCAAAGCCCTTGCACATCTTCTGGAGATGCTCAGCCATATTATTTCCCCTCCCAGTTTTCATCAGACCTTCCAGCGCCTGCGACTGGCAGGGGGAAAAGGGGCTTTGTACAGACTGGGCTTTTGTTCTCCCTCTAGAAAGTGCTGTGGAAAGCTAATCAACTTTGTACCCGAGGACCTTTACTGTACTGTTTCCGCAAAGTAGCAATTTCTCAATGGTATAATGAAGAAATCACTGGACGCTTACCTGGATTTCCTAAATATAAAAACTGTGGTGGGAATTAGATTAATAAGATAGCAATTTTTAGGTGTTGGGGGTGGATTTTCAGAGGTCTTACTGTGGTAAGATCATGTTTGTCATGTCATTCCTACCTTAGGTGAAACATATGCCAAAGACTTTAAGATGACATTGAACTAATACAATGTGACTATAGGAAGGTGGCTATCTGGATACTTTTATTTAAAAAAAGTTTAAGTAGATCAGACCATCTGTAATTGTTTTCAATTAGTAGCCACAAAAATATACATTAGGATTTTGCCAGGACAGTCTCTGATTTATAGTTTTGGAATAGGCAGACCATGGGCTGTCCCAGCATGTAACACTGATGGGATGTTTAATTCTGGGTTTGGGAATGACAAACAACAATTTAGGTTTCCAGCTGAAGTTCCCTGGGACTCAAGTTCAGCTTTGAAATCAGGGTTGATCTCAGCTTGATGTAACTCTGAGGCAGTTGGTCTTCATTATCAACCTCAAACCTTCAGACAGCAGGCCAAGACCAAGCAACCAAAAGAAAGCAGACTCCTCTGCAAAAAAAGTGTAAAACAAATTTCTTTGACACTATAGGCTTGATTGTTAAGAGGATCTGTGACTGTGGAGTCTCTGAAATGACTGCTCTTTACATGGCAATTTCCCAGCTGGAATAGAAATCAGGCTGTCAACAGACCTGTTTTGATTAGAAAGAAAAAAAGAAAAGAAATCCAGGTGCCATTAGTAAGGTATTAGGATCCCAGATTTTTATTAAAGTCTAGGGGCTGAGAGGTGAAGAATTTTTTTTTTCCTTCTAAGACACTGTAGTATCTTAAAAATGCCGAGTTATCACCAGAGGCTGTAGGTGCAGCTTTACCTGAGCAGCGAGGTAAAATAAATGCATATGTTGGATGCATAGCCTGTTTTTTTAAAGGAGCAGGTGCCGCATGAAGTTGGAAAGCAACAAAATGAGGAGGCTTGGTTTCTGAAGGAAGCTCTGCTGGGCGGGCAAGAAGCATGAATGTGGGGGGGGCGGTTGGTGCCCCATGCTGAGAGGAGGAGCAGAGAGGAGCCTGCGATGAGGACGGGGAGCAGGGGAGCCTGCTTGAGCTGAGCAGGAGACAGAAGGAGGAGGAAAGTTCACTGCCCTGTTGGTGCCCCATGCTGAGAGGAGGAGCAGAAAGGAGCCTGCGATGAGGATGGGGAGCAGGGGAGCCTGCTTGAGCTGAGCGGGAGACAGAAGGAGGAGGAAAGTTCACTGCCTGCTTAATTGCAGGGGTGCCACAGTCCCACTGTGTACATAAAACCCTGTCAATAGCGCTGAGGCGCTGGCGTGTTAATTAATGATTTACTTACATTGACCCTTGACCTGAGGCAAATAAGGGGGATTTGTTTTTCTTCTGTTAACTCCTTGGCTTGCTGAGCCGAGGCCCTGTAGTCCACAGCATCATGTGGCCACACAGGAGCTACGTGTGTCCTTTATTGTGCAAGGGTCCAGCCTGTGATGGAGGGGAATTCAATCCCTCCACCTACTTCTGCTCCATCTCCTCATTGTTTTTCCCGTGGAGTGTCGGCTCCACCCATTTGGCAGGAATTAGCCCTGGGTCACGGCAGGAGAAGGGGAAACCCGGCTTGTTCTTAAGTTGTGATTGCAGGGTGGATGGCTCCCTTGCTCCACCTATCTCCCTGCACAATTGCATATCCCGCAACATCCATATCCCGCATATCCAGCCACAGACGGCTTCCATCCATCTGTGTGTGTCTCTGCCTGTTTGCTCTCTGTGAGATGAAAACCTGGCTCTTGTTTCCATGTACCCCCAGTCATCTCCTGAACCTCTTCTGCTTACTGAATCTGAGCTGCCTGGTAGTGTCTGGAAAAGCAGGCTTGAATCTATCTGTGTGCCCACTGGCCTGGTCCTTGCTTTAAAATGTACCAGTGAGCATAAAGGCAGGGCTGCCGGGGGTGCAAGGAGGATGGGGAACGGGAGGGCATCACCAAGGTTCCTCTCCAGGCACCTTTTGGAGACAGAGACTCATTGGTCTAAGCCTAAACGCTGGAACAAGAGGAGAATGACAGGTCAAGGGACTTCTCACGGGGTTCAGCAAGAGGGCAGGAGGCTCTGGGCCTCCTTTTCCCCATGTTTAGCCTAAAAGTGCATGCTGATGTGGCAGCGTGGGTGGTGCTAAGGGAAATGTGTACAACAGCATCTGCAGAGAGCTGGATGTAATTTCCTAGCAGTAGAAATGGAGAGAGAAGTCCCGATACATCCTCAGGGACACCTGTTGTAATTATCACACTCGGTTTGACCAAATGGCTTCCATCAGAGCCTGGAGTCTGACCTGTGACTGGTATCAAAGCCAGCTCTCAGCCACAGCAGTGTCTTCCCTCATGACCACAACCAAGTCTCTTAGCCTTAAACCCACACCGAGATTCAGGTCTCCAACTCCCACGCAATAGAAAATGAAGATCTAAGTAAGCGTTGGGAAAGCAAGAGGAGCAGCGCTGACCTCTCTTTCCCCTGGGTACTAGGAGGATAAATACATTACAGAATGTAAAGAGCTTGATACTATGGAAATAGGAACTCTATAAGTTACTTAGTTCACACACATGCAACTCCCAGAGGGCGTAACTAGGGTTGTTCTGGTTTTTTAGTATTATTGCTTCAGGCATTACACCTGAAAATGCCAGATCTACTTAAATCAAGTGTGATGGTGTCACTGCATAGTAATAGTGTTTTATCAGGGGGATGGACTGGTCTGCTTTCTCTCTCAAGAGTGTTTGGAAGAGTATGAAGCAGAGTGGATTGGAAAGCAGATGGGTTCCTCTCTACTGGAGGATTACATTTTTATTAAAGTAGCTGGTTGTTGCTTCAGTGGAGGGCCAGTGGCAGCTGTTGTGATCAATAGAACCGTGCTTTTTATGTAAGATTTACTCTTGCTCGTCCCAGTTTTGCCGAGAATGTTCAGCTTGCAATCGATAACGAGCCGTGATGACAAAGTAGCTTGTTTCAATTGAATCTGATATCATTAAAAATGTTAAAAAAAAATTGTCTCTTCTACCTTTCTATAGAGAAAAGCTTTTTGATGAGAAAATTTGGTGCTGCCCTAGCAACCCAGCAGGGTGAGAATGACCGTCTGTCTTCCTCCTGCCAATGCTGGTCTAGGGTTAACACGGCTGAATTCAACAGCTTGTAGCACTGTGTTTAGGCTGGCCACCAGACGGGATTGTGGGTGTAATTTCCTAAGGCTTGGTACATCCCAAGAGCTGATCTATGCAACAGCCTCCCTGTATTGCTCAAACTTCCCTCCCAGAAGAAAAAGGCATTTTGTTTTCAAATGAAAAATATTGGGGGACACACACCCCAAAAATCTCTCCTTGGCTTCAGATGTTCTCCTTCTGTCCACATAAATTTTCTTATTGAAAATTATTTCCTATAAATTTTAAAACATGAAAAAACACTTTATACTTTGAAAGAGGAGTGTGATGGTGTGGGGAGAGGATTCCTGATGCTGAGCTGGGATGTGATACCAGGCAGCTCCAGAGGTAAGCTTACCTGATACAGGCTGTGCTTGCTGCTGAAATCTGGCTCCTTTTGGCCCTTGTGCTTAAGCGTCTGATTTGTAATTAGAAGAATGGCATTATGATAACTTTAAGCTCTGGAAGGTGGCTGCTGTCATATATGTCATAATTTTCCATTTTCAAAGTCAGAACACAGTAAGTAAATATCCTTCTGGTGTCTGAAACGGGCTGTTATCGTCCATTCTGATTTGAAGAAACCCTGATGCGGGGACTAACTTCCTTCAACTTTTGGAGACCGGCCAGCCTTTCTGATGCTGACTGGAGCACAATTGCGTTTACTGGGCTTGTCTTGTGCATTTTAGCTTGTTTAATTTCCTAATAAGTTCTTTTCTTGGGCGAGGGGGTGAAATTACTTCTTGCTATTCCAGGAAGCAGTATCATCCCCAGCCTGTTGTGGTTCAGGTCAGAGTGACACAGCGTGGCAGGATCCCAGCAGGAACTTTCAGCATCAAAATAAATGTCTGCAGAATTTAATTTAACTGGGAAGTGTTCCGAATTGTAGATTTGACTTTTCCTCTCCAATCTGCAGAATTGTTTCTGCATTTACAGCACCTGATACATACCAGGGAGACCAGTCTATAGAAATTACCTTCCAGCTGCTTTTTTTTTCCCCTTGTCCCACATCTTGCTTTAAAAACATCCTTGCACCCAGAATGTGTTTCTGTCAGCAGAAACGGACATTTTAATATCACAGCCAGACAGAAAGAGATGTTGTGTGCTTGCAGGAGTGTCTGGTGCCGGCTCCAAGGTGAATCCGTTGGGTTAAGTATCTTCTCAGAGCAGGTGGTCCCTCCTCCAAGAGCTTTCCAATGAGGGGCCGGGAAAGCAGAATAAGATGAAGGGGACGTGATGAACTACCCAAAGGTGCAAACCATCACGCTACCTGCAGTCAGTACAGGAGCAGCGGGTTCTTCAGGTGGGCTTAGAGGTGGATGGAGCTGAAGTCTGACAAATGAGCTCAGAGACCCTGCACGGTGTGTGGAGAAGGGGGGAAGGCGGGATGAAGCGACTGTAGGCCAAGCTGACAGACGGACTTTGCGCCGGTTGCTAGGCAAAGGCAACTCATGCCTGAGCCAGCAATCCCCAGCCTCTCCCGAGGAGCGCGAGGGCTGGAGATGAAGGTTGCTACTATTCCAGTGTCAAGGAGCAATGCTTTCTTTTGTTAAGAGCATGGTCTTGCTTTATTTGTTTCCCCTCCAGCTGCTGGGCATCGGTGGCAAGGTTAACTCCGCCATGCATGGAGACAATTCCTCGCTGCACCCTGCTTCACGTCTTTTGTTTTCTTCTGTTATAATTTCATAAACTCAGCAGCAAACTTCTCCCCCTCCTCCCTCTTTATTCCTCCTCTCTCCTCCTCCCCTTACTCCGGTGGTTTATGAGTTTTGTGCTCTGTGGCCTATTAAGGTTCAGTTCCCAGCCAGTAAAAATGAGGAATTGGTTCCTGCCATTCCACGCAAGGAGTTTTAATGCACTTGGTCGCCTGGAAGCCTAAATGCAATAGTTTTGTATCGGTGATAGTTGGGTAACATAAAGCCTTAATAAAGGTTTATAAGGGAAGGGATATGAAATGGAGCATACGGAGTTCAGCTCCGTGTGCAGTTCTGCTGGGGAGTTAAACAAGGGAGAACGTGTTTGCAGAGGAGCCTGGAGAGCTGCAATGCGTGGTAATACCCACCACCGTGATGTCCCCATCCCAGCTGTATCACCTCCTCCCTGTGAGAAAAAGCTCCCTGTCCTTCAGACCCTGCATGGGGGAACTGCAAAGCATTGAACCAAAAAGCAACAGTTACATTAATCGGGTGGGTTTCCAGGGCGGAAACTCCTGTCATCCTGGAGTCGGAGAACAGTCCTGTGCTCTTCGTGTCTCCAGAGTACCCAGGGCAGCACTTCCCTCTGCAGGTTCTTCCCAGACCTGCAAGTGCAGGGAAGGTGCCCACCTGTAGAGTTAGAGAGGCACCATCTCTCTTTACACCTTACTTAGGGACTCTCTTGGGCTGAAAATTTGGCTCTTGCTTCCACTTCATCTTTTGCTTGACCTTTTGGCTGTGATTCTTGAAAAGCCACTTGTTGTCATCTCCTTTTGCTGTCTTAACTCTTTGGGTTGTAAGCTCTTAAAGATACCGTCTGCCTCTGTACACACGCAGTTATAACTGGCCTGCCTCTATCAGCTGATACCATACACTTTTTTATAAGTTTTTCCATCAAAAGTGTTGAAAGTAGGTGCATGGGAATGCATATAATGGGGTTTGAGTGGGTGCCCTTTAGCTTCCTTATGCTATATATACCTGAAGATATTTTTTGTGGTTTTGTTCTTCAGCAAAGTATCAAATCTTTTCCTCTGAGTTTTATTGAAATGCCTCATAAACATGAGCTTTTAAAGGGGTAGAGATGATAGGTTTTTGACATATAGGAGGTTTGGGTTGTTTCCCGCCCAGCTCTTTAAACAAATGGAAACAAAAATGTGAGAATGTGTATCTTTATCAGTCAGACTTCTGTTCTTAGCATTTTAAAGTTTAGCTTCCCAGAAGAATTACTGCGGGGGAGAAGGCACAAAAATTTATTTTACTGTTTCTGTTGCTTACTGTCTTCTGACCTTTAGACCCAGTCCCTGTCCCAGGTACACCCAAATTCAAATCTCTACATGGTTTCATTTTTTTCTGAAAAGGAGGAGACACAGGTAGCTTACTTGGAAGACAGACAGAAAAGGTTTGATGATTTTGGAGGAAGTTTATTCTCTGATCTTAGGGTTGGTTTCTTTTTTCCTCAGTATTGTTTTTGCAAACACTTCACCATTTCAGAAATTTAAATTCAGATCTGATTACAACTGCTTTTATTGAGACCTAATTACAATTGCTTTTATTGTCAATTTTTAATATACACGTTTTCAGGCTTAGATTGCAAAACCAATAAGGTTTAAATATATGTATGATGATTTTTTTTTTGACAGGGTGGGCGAAATAAATATTTGAAAAATGTTCATAAGGAATCTTCACTATCTCCGGTCTAGTTCTTAATATTGCAAGAAAAATGCAGGAAGACTTTAACCAAGAAAGACAGTGATCTGTCCTAAGCCATTAAAAATGGTGCTTCTGCAAGGTGTGAATTCCCCATAAATGTATTAAAGGATATTAACCATAAAGCCTAAAAAAGATGGATGAATATTGCAATGAACTTTTTCATTGCAGATCATGTTAATATATGGGGTGAAGAGGAAGGCTAGTATGAGGCCTTCTAAAGGTCCTCAGGAGTTATTGCAGAGGACAAAAAGTAGAGAGATGAAAGAGGGAAAATAGATATGGATAATAACTGTGCTACTGAACAGGTGCAGTTTTCTCCTGTGCTATAGAGGTGACAAAGTAATAGCAAGTGATAACTAAATTGGTGTTTCAGTAATTGCAAAGTCTTAGTCCATGGCTTAGCATCCCACTGCTGTCCTTGGCTTACTCTGATGAGAGGACAAAGTAGTCTTAAAGTAATATACTTGTCTTATGATCAAAGAAGATGAAAACCCCATGAAAACCCCATGAAAAGAACCTGGGGTTTTGTGAATGTTGATAGGTTACCTCATGTGCTGTCCACCTGCAACCAGCACAGGACAGTTTTAGCTTATTTAGTTTAATTTCCAGAGCTATCTTATATTACACAACACTTACTGTGTTTGTCAGTATTGAAGTCAATGTCCAAAAAAGGCTTCAACGATTCATTGAGCAATTTTGTCTGATAGACATGTGTCTGTGGCTTACAATAAACAATGTCTCCAGGGACACCTTACCATAGATTGGTATGTATTTTGGTAGAAATGATGGTGACCTTAAATACCATGCCCCAGTTTGCTTCCACTCCTTCAAGAAACTTCTTATTTGACCTTGAGTAAATCACTTAAGGTTACATTCAGAAGAGTATTGAAATCAATATAGATCAATTGTAGATATGAGGTCTAGTTCCTTCTTAGCTTCATTTCTGTGTATGTAAAATGGTGATGATAGCAACCTCTACATCACAGAGCAGGAGGACAAAATATATTGAGTACTGAAAGGAGCTCAAAGGCCATGGTGATGGGAAGGCGCATAAGTACCAAGTTGCAAATGGTTCAGACTCAACTGCCAGCAGGAAGAACAACTTCAGCATTGGAAGTAAGTCATCAGGGTATCTGCAAAGGGGAAAAAAAAAGTGCTTGAAAGAATCCCCTGAACAAATTAAATCTTGAGGCCTAAAGACAAAGGGAGAGAGAATTAATTTTTCTACAGATATGAAATGTTCTGAATCAGATAAGTCTTGTCATTAGAAAAGGCACTAAGCAGCAAACGTCTGGATAATACCGCCAGCTCCAAGCTTCTCTTGGAACCTCTAAATACATTAAATCCATAAAACTAAATGAAAGCAGCTGCAGTTTTATAGAAATAAAAGGCTCTCATATTAAAAAGCTGAGAGCTTATGAAATGAAAGAAAAAAATAATAATAAAATTAAAGGGGGGAGAGGAGGAGAGAGGGGAGTGGAAGTTAGAAACATAGGTTCTCAGGAAAAGATGATGCAAAAATCTCTTATTTAATATGTGAGAAGCCTTCAGAGACAAAATAACACACATTCAACACTCAGTAAAAAATAGTAATTTTTTTCTCAAAATAGTTTTAGTTTTAAAGAGATGTTCTGATGTTAAATTGTCATCTTGTAATAAAACCTTTCAGAGTATTGTGCCCTCTGAAATTTTGGGGGAGGCCCAGAGGGATTATCCCTTTTCTTATTTTTGCTTCAGTTTTCTGAAATGAAGGTTTTTGACTTTCCACTTTGAAACACTATTCTTCCCCCTTTTTAAGTTACAAATAAAGATATATCTTTTTTCTCCCCTTTACCTAAGTGTTTCAATGCATAGAAATAGCCAAGCATGTTTTGTGAGAAATTTTGCTGTTTCTTCCTTTTGTGGGAAATGGAAACAAGGTTTCTGTCCAGCAGTAATTCCTCGTGTCTTATGCATCCTTGAGGTTCTGAGAAAAGAATGAAACTGGAGGTGGGGGAATAGTGCATACAAAAATAACTTTCATTTGTATGCAAATTTGCTTTCATTAGGATTTTCAGTTCTTTCTTAGATGTATTACAGTAGTGTTTGGAGGCCTGCTGTACAAACACATGAATTCTGCATTGCTAACGTCCTTTGTGCAAGAGCAAAGTAAGGCTGTTGAGCCACATCTGCATGATTTAAGCAGAGCTGCCACTGACATGCTCACTTGTTGTATGTTCATTAGCTTTTGTAGAGCAGTTGGAAGAAATACCTCTTGACCAACCCCCAATATCTGAAGGTCAGCTGTCCATGCCCAAGTGGGCTGTCCTGGGCCTATTTTATAGCCAGGAAAGAGAGAGGCACCTTCAGAGACACGTTCCCCTGTGCCTGTTGATCTCCATTGTCTATAAAAGAAATCTAGGTTGACTAACTCAAGCTTGAAGTCCCCTTGAAGTCCAAGTTCAGATCACTGACTCCCACTCTGTGCTTTCTGAATATGTTGAAAACACTCCCACCAGCTGGACGCTTACTGCGGAAGTAACGCGCCATGGCACTGCTTTTTTGCCAACTATTCAGGAAAATGTACATGTGAGCCAGATGAATTAAAGCAGTCTTGATGTGTGGTGCTTTAGATATATGGTATTTTCTCCTGTTTGATTTTTTTTTTTCATTTTTAAGACATGGGAAGGGAAGGGGGGGAGCGGCATTTGTTGAACATCTTATTTATAACAATAATTACTTTTGCAAAGCATTTGAAAGGAAAATAAAGAATTATTTAGTTCTGAGAGAGGGAAAAGCAAGAGTTTTGCTTTGCCAATTCCTTTTCAGGTCTCTGCTCTAACAAGTTTTGTCCTTACCATTTGGTATTTTCTCAGCAAACTACTACTGAAATAAACAGTCCAAGATATTTCTTGTTTTTTTCCCGACTTGGATCTATTACTGGGTTTTTTTTCTACTTTTGAATGTTTTCTAATGCTATTCTACTGAAAGACAGAATTTATTCAGAAATGCTATGAGACATCAATGACTGCATATTAAACCAGCTGTCTTCAAGCAGAGATTAGGGACTTGTAGTTAGAACAGAGGATAGTTCCCTCCCTGGCTGCGTCACTGGTTTGATACAAGAAGATGGGTGAAACTGGTAACATCCTTCTCCCATCAGTCTTCTTACCTGAATAATAGCAATAAAAGCTCAGATGTTACCAGATTCATGTACTGAGGACTTCATGTACCAGACTTGCTGACATTAATGATGCCTTATATGTGTTAAATAATAATGATGATAAATGTTTTTAGATCTTAGGCTGGATGCTAGTTCTCAGCAAAACAAAGTGTTTTACATGCCAACATCCTTTAAATTCCTGTACCATTTTACTCTTGCCTTGTTCTGATGTGTCAGGCCTGTGGAGCAATACTGTTTCCCAGCCCTTTTGCCTTGGCAGGAGCACACAAAGGCCGGGGAAAGTTGTGTGATTTATTCTAATTTTCCTTAGAACGTCTCTCTTGGTATGCTGAAACTCTAAGGCGGCAAACATTCCCATCCAGGAAGGCAAAGCTTGTCAGACGTTACCATGACAACCTGAGTGTAATTAAGGCCCGCTTCAGCTGCTAACAGCTGTGTGCATTTTATCTGTCTTGAAGATTTTATATATATGTACATAGATAAATATGTATCTATATGCAAGCGTACTGTGAGGATATCTGCATCTATCTAGCCATACATAAACCCACACCTAAATTGCTGCCCCTATGTACGTCCGTATTAATCGAGTTGGATATAGCTATTTGCAAAACCCTTGCTGTTCTGAAGGATGCTGAAGCACCTAGAGCTTCTCTATTGCCTTTCCTTTCATAACCACCCATTCTAAAGAAGCATGGAAAAAACCATCCATAACCAGACAAGGAACCCTGCTCCAGGGTTAGAGTTTCCAGCATCTTTGGAGGTTGCTGTTAGAGACTGTAATTTTCCTTTCTATTAAGGAGGAAATAGGAGCTGTTTCCTGGCATTACATGTCTCTTGCAAATGCGTCAAGTTCCGAAATAAGTCACTTAACCTTTAGGTAATTCTTCCTGTCTTCCTGCAGGCAGCCATCCTCACACAGACATTGTTCCTGGACTCAGAATAGAGTGTACTGTGGTGGGTCTTGACACAGTGCTCCTTGGAGTGTCACCTCTTCAGGCTGGATGTGGACCTTCTGCACCTCGGAGCAAAGTCAGTGTTGCTTTGCCTGGTAAAGATCCAGGGTCCTTGGTGCAGTGGACAGGAGCGCTCAGAAATTGCTGCAGATAGTCAGCTCACTGGAGATGGAATGGGAGCTGGGTTGACAGATACTCAGACCACCCAGATATAGGTGCCAGTAGGTGATTGGTGTCCCTTGGTAGACAGCATGGACAGGACTCTCTTGAGAGTTATTCAGAGGAGATATGTTCACTGTCAGCTTTGAAATCACTCTTTTGAGCTAACTGGTTTTCTCTGTCTATGCAAGAAGTTGCATTGGGTCTGCTTGGGTGGTGCGTAGACCTTTCATCGTGTACATGTGGGTTACAGAATTATCACTTAATAAACAATGCTTTGGTTTAGTTGGTTATGCTGAAAGTAAACATGTTTGCTGCAAGTTTGACAAAGAACGTGGGTTTTTCTGAGATACCACACGTAACTTGTCTGAGGCTGTGAATATACTAGACTCCCACACAAGTTTAGCTACACATCATTCCTAGAAAAGGGGTTTAACTCTTCATGGAGCCTGTAGTAATGCAGTGAGGCATGGAAAGCATCATAATTAATATCATCCTTATCTAATATCTGTACAAAGTGCCAAAAATGACACTAGTTTTAGTGGGAACCAATGCTCAGGGGCTCAAGCCTCCCATTCATGGAAAAAGAAGACAGATGAGGAGGAAAAAAAGAACTGCTCTTGGGAAAGATGATTCACAAAGTAAATGCAGTGTAATGAAGGCAGCAATTTTATTCAAAAGATACTATGCTGTGGACATGTCTTCTAAAATTTAGTCTTTTTTCTTGATGGCCTCTAGGTTTGCACCTGCCATAAACCATACAAATGTGGATGTCCAGAGAGTGTTTGACTGGTCTTTGAGGTTTTTTATTTGAAATTATAATAATCTGTGCTGGTGAATACAGCTGTGTCCTCCTGCTCTTTCCCTTTGTGTGTGTAAAATTATAGGTGCCAAGGGACACCGTGAACTTTCTGTTTTGGGAAGGAATCTCATTGTGATCTGCATTTTTGGGAATGCAAAATTTCCCCTGAGTAAGTGAATGGTATTACATCTCTTTTGGCCTGGGGGACAGGGTAGATGGAGGTTGCAAGTGGAGAAACCAGCAGTATGGGATTATGTCCATAAGGTCCCATGTCTAAGGCATGGTTCTCAGAGGTCAGACAACTGTCTGCAGCTCTGTTTCTCACTGATGCTGCTAAAGGCATTGCTTTGCCTGAAATTCATTATTTCTGTCCTGCACTCTCTACTGACCTCCTTGGTCATAGTGTTCCTGTTTCCACCATAAACAATCATTTCAGGCAACCCCATTCTTTCTACAGCAAGGTATTTTGAGGTCATCATAAAACTGCATGGAATAACTTAGGGATTTTTGATTAAAAGATGGTTAATAATCTACTGAGAACGTGCGTATACATTTGCATACAGCTACGGGCATACGTAACTTGGTACATGTTCAGGCTTGTGTACGATACTGTGTGTATCCTGGGTGCACGTGTCCTACACTGATCACTAATAGGAGCCTAGCGAAAGCTACAAGGTAAATTTGGGAACAGTGTGCCACAAGTTACCCTGAATTCAGAGAAACTAAAACCAGCCAAATGCCATGTTGTACCTTTAGCAATGATCTAAAGGATTCCTTGGAGAAAAATGTGTTCAGCACTTCGTGGTATTTATGTGAGGGAAGTACTGTTCAGGCAGAGGGTTGAGATGAAGGTTTTGAAAAAAATAAATGGGTTTTCCTGGAGTCATTTAAGGAAAAAAAAAAAAGTAGCATGATGGGAAGATTGGGGTGACAGGGAGTAGGAAATCTTTGCAAAGTGTGGAGTTTGCTGTTAGGGGAATTTATTTTGTTTGTGTTTTAAGGAGCTCTGTGAATGATCAAAACTTACTCTTCCCCATACAAAAAAAACCCAACCAAAAACTGATTATGAAAACTGTGTTCATTTCTGTTAAAATAATTTCAGACTCAAGATGCCAAAGAATAATTTTCAGGTCCAGCTCTTACATGTGAATAGCCCCAATTCCTGATTTCAAGTTGTCATATGCTTTATCAGACTGGAAAATCCATCTCTGAATGGAAGCAGGAGAAATAATAAACTGGTAATTGGGTTGATATGATACCAAGATTAGCTTCCTACATAGCTGCAGTGCCTCGAGTTGTTTACTTGGGACTGTGATATACCCAGTTATATGCAAGTTTATTTTGTCTTGAGATATATATATATGAGATGCACTTAAATCCCTCACTGATTTTTTTATAGCTGGGTAGCCATTTCGTGAACTGTAAAGTGAATACCCTCAGAGGAAAACATTAGCACCACTACTTTTTGTGTGCAATTTTTGGTTTTGTGCTGCCCTTCTCCTACCCAGTAAGAGATGATGCTATCAGGAAGGTGTTTCACTGGCAGTTTGTGTAGAGTGACGGAGAAAGGTGAAGATGAGATGTGCAACAGGTAGGGAGGTCAAATATTTACAGAACTAGGTCACATTTTCCAAGGTCAACTTCTGGCTAGCAATCAAAAAGAAAAAAACTCATTCTTTTCAGAAACCAGGATGTGCCCTGGATAAGGAGGAGTCAGTAAGAAAATTAAAAATATGCATATCACACAGTCAAAGGATCTACTTGGGACTGGGAGGTTCAGCAGGACTGTAAATAGACCCAAAAACCTATCTACCAGTCAAACAGACTCCAGTCCTTTTTAACATAAGATTTGCTTTAATTATGAAACCATATTATCATTTATCATCACACTCTAATCCCTAACCATACACCTCCTTAGCCTCTCTTATCCGGTAACTTTACTTAGCCTATCTTAACTGATATAAATCTACATCTACATATCAAACATATTCATGAACCTCTGTCAAAAAAAAAAAAAGCAAACACCCCCGCCCTCCTCAAGTGCAGGCTTAAGCTAGTAGCCCTGTGTCTGTGCTTTTACTGCTCAGCCTTACTTCTGCTGCTGCAGCTATAGCTCACCAAAGGTGCATCCATCCCACAATAAGGGAGAGTCTCCCTGCCAGTCTTGCACGCTAGCCCATAAATCTCTTTTTTCAGTGTGTAGGTGTTTGGTGTCACGGTGCTTTACGCATCTCCTCAGTTGCCGCTGAAGCTGCCTGAGGTCTGCTGCGATGGATCAGGGTTTTGATGTCGGTTTGCCTGTCTGTAGACTTCGCTAATTAGAATAACAAAACTGGTAGCAAATCTTCAGGCATCAGCCATGCATTGCATCAATTAAAAACATCAAAAACAAAGTCTCTCCTGGTTCCCCTCCTTTCCACTTGATCTCTTACTCCATGGGATGGTGTAACTGTTTCCCTAAGTCCTTCTCCTAATTACTTTACTGTCTTCCTTCTTTTCTCTGTGAGCTTCCTTGTAGCCCAAATTCTCTCCTGACATTTTATTTGCTTGCCCTTTCTTCCGCTGCTAGGAGACACCGCTACTCTAATAGGGGAAAACATGCATTTTCTAAGCTTACGTACTCTCACAGAAATGTAAGCATGTGATTTTTAACTAAATGTGTCTTCTTGTTTAATTTGATGTTGACTTTTAAAATTTTCTTTGACGTACCAATTTTTGCAGTGTTTCTTCGAAGGGATAGATAAGTATTGTTACCTTAGTTGTGTGGGGGGTAATTGAGAGATAGGAGTTTAAGTTAGATGAGCTTGTATGTTCTGTTGGAACCCTAAGCCACTGAGCAAGTGGGCTTACATTTTAAGTCATTGACGAAACATGATTGTATGGAAGTTCGTTAAAAAAACCTGAACATGAATTTTGACAGAGCCTGGATTCCATTTTGAACTGTGTGCATCTAAACTCACTTCTCATATTTCACTGATGCAGAAATATAAAATACCTGGAGGAAGACAGAGCCGCTGCCTATATTTCTTCTTAGGCATGTTAGTATGTGCAAAACAAAAAGCAGTGGGAGACGTCTCACTCTAAAGGTAATTCTGTGTGCAGAGTCTGAAAAATGACATCATGATATAAAAAGGCTACTTCCATACTGATGTAATTTCCTTGTGCTCTTCTAATATGATTGTTTATTTTGCTTTGATTAATGCAAAAAAAAAAAAGAGTGTACTGAATATTTCAGGTTATTCATAATACACACCATGGCTATTTTGGTCTTGTCACCTCATTTTGTCCAGCTTGAATTGTACTGTGACACACCATGGAAAGAAACCTCAATGGGATTCAACACCTAGTGTGCAAGCATAAGTATAATCCCCCACACACCCTGATATGTGATGACCCAAAATTCATACCCTCAATATTTTGTCTTTTTTTTCCTCCTCATTTAACGTCTCTTTTGTTTTTATTTTGTGTATGAGTCTATGCCCTTACCAATGCAAACTGGGATGGAAAATCTCATGATAGAGGCCACTGCTTCCCCCTCATCATCTCCTTTTTGCTGACCCAGGCAGTTCAGAGAAGCTTCTCAAACACTGGCATGTTTCTGAATCTGAACTCTCAGCCTTTTGTGCCTCCCTTTTCACTATCTTTGCTCCGCTTTCACAATGTTTGTTTGCTTGGCATCATCTTAAAACTTACCTTCAGTGGGATTTCTTTTTAAACCTCCCTGTCCGATGATACTGATGCACCTATTTTCCTTTCCTCCTTCCTTTCCCTGTCTTTATTTGTGGATACTCAGAGCTTCTGTTGGGGGAGTGACTTGTACCAGGGCAAACTGCATTTAATTCAAGTCACTCCTTACACCTACAGAGCTGCCTTCCTGCTGTTCAGCATATGTTATGCATCCCCTCTCGGTGCCTGGTCCGTCCGCCTTGGCAATTTAAGTTGCGCAGCGTCATGCTTAGAGTCTCCAGTTTAGTCTCAAGTGTCAGCCAAGATGGCTGCTGTCATATTCACTTAAAAATCCCATGCAGATAAGCCCTTCGTATGGCAGGAGAAGGGATTTGGTGGGTCAAAACCAGCACAGACCAGGAGATGCAGCATTTCCTATTTCTGAGACATCCTGACTTTTCTGACCCGACTTTGTATTCTGTGGCATGCACTTTCATGACGAGTGTCTCTCTTTTTTTAATTAATTATTTCTCTTCAAAGAAGTTGTGGTGTTTTGGTATATTGACACATGGTACTTGCAGTCAGCCTAAAGTAGAGCTCGGTTCTGAAAACTGGTGAATGTGTTATTCAAAATATCTAGAAGCAAAGCCAAAGCCCCAAAATATTATGGGTCTTATAAACAGAGCACTAGGTATCACAAAAGGCAAAATGTGAACAAGTGTTAGTGCATCTGACAATGTGTGGCAGGATCCTTGTTCTTGTACTCCTTTGGTTATATCAACCCAAACTTACTGTCTAGGAAGAAGGACAAAAGAAGGGGGGGTGGGGGGAAGACAGAGGATGAAGGTGGATGAGGAACAGGGGGGACAAAAGAAAGAAGAAAATCAATCAAAGCTAAGTGAGATTTTGTTTGCCAAGTTTCCAGCTGCTGCTCAGAGTGAATTTTTATGGCCAAGTTATAAACCTTTGAAAATAGGAGTTTCTAATGGAAATGCTGACAGACCCTTTATATGATGACATTAACACTGGCCGCTCTGCGATTGTCCTTGCCTGCTTTTATTTATTTATTTTCCTCTTGGTCCTTAAGGTCCTATCACACTTACTGCGATCCTGGTGAAGAAGAAAAGGGAGTGAGGTCAAAATCCTTTAAAAACACAAACTCTTTCTAAGCTGATGAAGCAGGCTGGAGAAGGGGGGTTTAACTGAGTGGGGATAGAACTGCTGAAAATTAATGCCCACCCCCGAAGCTTGCTGTGATGCAAAACAGTGCCCAAGGTCTCCATAAGTCTTGCTTTATGTTTCTTCCCCTTTTTTCTTTTTTTAACCTTATCTCTAGTAGCTAAATGTCTTGTGAATGGCATTCCTCCTTGCAGACAATTAATGAGGTAATTTTTTAAACTAATAAAAAAAGTTAGCTTGAGAGGAGGAAAAAAAAAGTGAATTGTATGTTGAGTGTTCCTTTTGGTATTTTGTGTGTGTTTCAAATATTCAAGTCTCTTTCTCAGATTAAATGAAAGTGATCTTGTAGGGGAAAAACAGTCTTTCCTACCTGCTTATTGAGAGACTTGAATATATTCTTACAGGCTTTGGATTTCCTGGGAAATTTTAAATTTCCCTGTGTGTGAATGGCCTTAAAATGAGTCTCAAGCTGTATTACTGAAGAAGGCAGTCACCTCTGGGTTGCTGAAATCGGAGCAGTCAGGAATATGACCTTGTCCATATTTGCTGCTCTTCCTTTGCGTGTGCAGGTTGGGACGTGGAGAATCCAGTGAGCTGCAGGAAACACAGTGAGTTCTGCATGGAGCCAGCAACAGGGTTAACAGCACTGGCAGCACCTGGGGACACTGCAAAAGATATGAAACTCCCCTGCAGGAAAGGGAGGAGGGGATGTGCAAGGAGGGATTTGAAAAAGTCAGTCTTGGTCCTGATTGCCTCTTTCCACCTCTTTGATTTGCTGGACAAAAAAGAAAAGTTTTTACATCACCTGAGATTTAGCCTGGCCTTATCATTCTTCGAGAAGTTAAGCACAAAAAGGGTCTTTAATTAGAGAGGAGAAGAAGCACTTCTATTCTTACCTTTTAAATCCTGATATTCACTTTTTCTGGGCTTTGTTAAATGCACTTCTCCGTCAGCAAGACATTCTATACACCCATGCAATAGAGGTTATGAGGAATTGGGATGTCACATTTGTGAGGAGAGGTTTCCTACAAACTTCAGGTCTTAAGTGACTTCCTTGCATGCAAAAGCACTTCCCTGGTCTGGTGGATGGGACTTACGCTGGTCCCAGCATGAGAGAGACAAAAGTGTCCAGTCAAAGGATGAGCACATGTAACATCTCTAAGTGTCCTTACTGAGAAAGATTATGGCACCTTCTCCCAAGAGATGTCAGATACCTCTCTCCAGAGGAAAGGGAGGCAGTGTGTTCACCTAGTGGGATGACCCTTCAAAATCTGTGTACCTGAACTTCAGGGTTTGTGCCCTGACCGCAGCTGTATACACCTGTGGAGCATTCAGCCATCGCTGGATTTAATAGATCTCAGCCATGCCTCCCTGCACTCCCCAGAAGTGGAAGTCAAATACATGCTGCATGCTTCAGTGCTCCTCAAACACATGTTTAGCATCTTAACTTTATTTCTTGGTTTCCATTTTGATGGTACACAAAGGGTTTGATATTTTCATTGTTATACACCGTAGCCTAATTTTTCCCTTGTAGCCTCTGGGCTGTTGCACCACTGTTACGAGATTCCTCCAAGGAACAGCAGGGCAGAAATGTTCTTTATTATGTGCTTGAATTTACCTTTTTATTTTTTTCCCCTCTGCCTCCACTCCACCACCGTTTCTTTTGCTTCTCTGTTTTTAATTAGCCTTGCTTTTCCAATTAGCAATCTGGTCTGCTGCAGTGAGGCCAAAGGAGGGAACCTGAAAGGCATGGCAAGAACCCCCTTTTCTGAGAAAGACTCCTGGCTGAGGCTTGGACACTGATTTTTCCCAAGGTGGAGCTGCATTGCTTGATTCTTAATAAAAAGAGAATTTGGGGCCCAGCAGCACTGTGGATTTGTAATGGGCATTGTTCCTTGAAAATATTAAGCTTGGTAAGAAGTATGCTTCCCCTTGGCCTCTCCTAGTCTCTGGTAGTGATATGGAAACTATCATCACATTTGGACCCTTTGCAACCTGTCCCTAGGTGGTAATGTTTATGAATAGCACTGAGCAAGCAAAAAGAAGAAAGAAGGAAAAAAAAAAGACAAGATTAAAAGCAAAACCTTTTGGCTTGTCCCCCAGCACAACCATCTTGGCATTTTCAATAAACCAAAAAAACCCTAATAATTTGGGGCTGAACAAATCCCTTAATTAGGACTCAAAGATTTTTGAAAGACATTTTCTAAAAGCTTCAGACCCCTGTTTAGTGCATCACATAACGTGATACCTTTATCCTCTCTAGCCTGGCACTGGCTTTGGATGAAGGAGTCTGGATTCACTTCCCTGGTGGCTCCTCCTTGCACATGTCCAGGAGTGGTGAGGTACAGGCGTTGTTGCAGCGTGATCCTGTGGTCCCCTTGCCCAGGAGGCTGTCAAACCACTGGCTCTACCAGTCCCTGACTATCCTGCCGTAATGAGCCACAGCAGGTCACAGCCAGGGGAAAGGGGGCCTGGATCAGATTTGTTCCGTGGAATGAGGAGTAGGGAAAGACAAGAAA
>NW_010555645.1:57735-60040 GCF_000687285.1 Phaethon lepturus
AGTGATCATCAGTCCAGCTTTCCTTTCTCTGTCCAGCCTAAATTCCCTGGCTGTAACTTCTCAGGAAGAGAAAAAACTGGGGGCAAATCTGCAGACACAGTCTTTGATCTTAGTGCAACTTAACAAGAATAAAAGCTACAGGTGATTGCTTTTCAGAAAAGAATTGTGGGTAGAAATTATATGTATGCATGTTTGTATCCAGACTGGGTATGTTTATGTGTATGTGCTACTTCTAGATCAGTGTCATCGTGAAAGAATATCCCTTTCTAGAGAATATTTTCAGTCTGATATGACCAATATCTACTCATTGGCACAGCAAAAGTGGTGAAAAATGGCTTTGTTCAGAATAGAGAATCTACCTAAATAAGGACAAATTAACATTGCAGAGAACATTTTTCCACTGGTGTTCTTGGACGGTCTCAACTATCACAGCTTTATTTTTTTCTCTGTCTCTCTTCCTGTCTCTGCTCATTTTGATAGCTATGATCATGCATCCTTAATTCCATTCAGATTTCTTTCCTCTGAGAAGATGAGACATTAAATAGCTTTACTGGAAATACAAAAAAATGTAGCCAATAGGTAAAGTACCTGGAGATTTAACACTTTACTGAAGAAATTAATAATTACAACACTATGAATCTCATTGCTTTGCCCAGCCCACCAGGAAATTACCCATTCTTTTGCCCTCTAGAGACAAGAATCTTATTTTGATCTGTCAGAAATATACTTTTGTTGCTCTTGCAATATCATTTTCAATGCAGGGGGAAAAAAAAAAAGACCCTACTTAATGTAATGGAATTTGAATATAAATCTTTGATCACATCATTCCCTGCTGGGATTTTTTTTTTTCTTTATGTTACTTCTAACAGTTTATTTTTCCCTCTCCCCACCAGAATGGCATAGCTTTAGTCACACTTTGAGAACAGCTCTGCATTAGACCATGGATTCAGCCCTGGAAGGGTTATTATTAATAGCAATGTTTCTCAGTAAATTTGCCTCCCAAGGTTGCTCTAGCCAAGATTGTTTAGAAAACTCCTCTGGGACACTTGTAAGGGACACCTTGGGTCTAATGTACTAGCGTTTAATGGACAAATCTATTTAGGTCCCTGTGTTAATATAAAACTGTTTTGTTAGTTGTGAAGCAGGCACAAAGCACTACTAATAACAGCTGTGAAACAGAGCTAATTTGGGCATCAGTGGCCACCTGAATTCTGGAAACTCAGGGCACTCTTAAAGCTTCTCTGTTCTTGACGAATAAAATACTATTGATGTATATTTCATTATTAAAACAGAAATGCCAGCTTCCTATGAAATTTCATTTTCACTTCTTTGAAAGCAAAAAATACATTTTACTTGAGAGAAGAGCAGAATTTGACAGCTACAGAGAAGTATATTCCCTGCTTTTCCATGACTTGTTTGAAAAGGCTGATCCCAGGCTGGTCTTATAATTCAAAAGGATTTGGAGCCTGTGCTGATGTGATAATAGCAAAATTGGTGCTATTAATTTTGTGCTTCACTATGCCTTGTCCTGCCGTGTCCTGGTTGTAGGACTGTACAGACTTGGCTCCTGCTCTGTGGGGAGAAGGAGATGTCAGTGGGATGCTCTCCCAGCTCAGGGTGAGCACTCACTTTCCCTAGCAAAGTTCTGCAGTGACCAGAGCTGCAAAAGAAGTGGGGAGTTAATGGAGATTTCTGAGAAAGGCATTTTGTTCCTTCAGTGCTGCACTCCTAATGTGGGATGAAATAGCCTCGGAGTGCAGACAGGGCCCTGGCTTGCCCTGGTGTGACAGGGAGAAAGGAGGATACCGAGAGTAGAGAGGAAGAGAAAAGAGAGACCCCAAACCATGACCCAGCCAATTTCTTCCCATCCTCAGTCTCCTGACTTTCCTTCCACCTATCCTACACCTTTTAAAATCACCTTTCCCACAACAGGTCACAAAGGTGTTTTTTGTGTCTATATTTTCCTTCCCACGTTGAACGGTGTAGCAGTTCCAGACCTCCTTCTTGCAAGAATAAAACTTCAAATGCTGTAGTTGGTTTGGTTCAGGATCTGGCCCAAGAGTTGGTTTGTGTTCACTATGGGAGAGGAAGTAATGAGCCTATTTGGAGAGAAAGTGTGAGGAAAAAAATACAGAGTTTTTTTCTGAAATATTTCTAAAGAAAACCTTGTAGAAGGGTAGCAAGTTTCAGGAGGTTTAATATTTTCCTCTGGGACAACTGGGTGTAGGAATATTTTGAGGTAACAGGGAGCTAGACACATGAGTCCTACATGAGTCCTCCAACATGAGTCCTTCCCACGGGCTGC